>NC_137079.1:79374242-79587617 GCF_951640355.1 Cnephaeus nilssonii
TGGCCATCTTGTTTCTTGGAGTTATGGTCAATTTGCGTATTACTCTTTTATTAGATAGAATTTTTACTATTATACATTAACTAGAGGCCCAGTGCATGATTGAATCATGCCTGTGTAGGGTCCCCTACACGCTTTCACCTTCGATCACAGGGGAGCTGGGTGCCTGTCCTCTGGTGCACCAGGCCTTTCAGAAGCCTCCGCCCTGTTGGAGGCTTCTGAAAGGCCTGGTGCCTGAGCGGACAGGCACCCAGCTCCCCCGCTTTTGATGGTCCGCAGTGGGACGTGAGCTTGCTGCCCCAGAGGCCCCTTCTGTGCCTCAGCACAGCCATGGCGCAGACGCTGAGCTTGAGCCACCGCTAGCGACGCGAGCTCAGCGACCCACCGGCCCAATCGGCCACCCCGGCCACCCCGAGTCCCGCCCCCCCGCGCCTCCTGGCCAATCGTGGGCATAGTGAAGGTACGGTCAATTTGCATATTTGTCTATTATTAGGTAGGATAGATTTCCTAATTCTATTTCAGAAACCTTGTAGTAAATAATACTACTACAGAAACTATATTAGAGACCCATTTCTTCCAAATTTTCAAGCAAAATATATTAATGATATATCTATACAATACACTGTGAATATGTTCTCCCAGTGTATACTCACTCTGCTTCATTTATTGAGTCTTTCCCTATATCAATTAAAAAAATTTTTTTTCTAGTCACTTTACTTAGTTTATGGCTTTGAAGTTTTATGTCACATTTTAGAATGTGTTTTTCATCCCAAGATTATAAAACTGTTTTATTAGTTTTACTTATTTGGAAACATAACCTGAGAGGGGGTTTAAATTCACCATCTGTGATTGGCTCCTGGATTCCGGAACTGGGAAGAGGCGTACATCCAAAAACCTCCCTGGCCAAGTGACATAATTTGCACAGAGGAGGGTAATTATCCAGAGAAGGTTATAGGTGTGAACCATTAGCAGCATATAGTAAAAGAAGTTACAAAAATTCTGGGCAGGGCATCAGCACCATTTGCTGCAAGCATACGCCTGCATTTTCTTCAAGTCGTTGTGCAGAATTGTGAAGATAGAAATTTGTTTTGAATGTTGCGTCTTTTGAAAAAATTTATCATGTGGGATGAGGTGTTAATATTTTTCCCCCCAAAGATAACCAATTTTTGAATTAATTAAATAATCAATGATTTTCCCCCACAAATTCAAAATATGTAATTTATCATATATTAAATTCTCATTTTCTAAATTCTAAATGTTGGTCTACTGATCTATTTGCTCATTATCGTGTCAATTTTATACTGCCT
The DNA here is from genome assembly GCF_951640355.1 of Cnephaeus nilssonii. NCBI lineage: Eukaryota > Metazoa > Chordata > Mammalia > Chiroptera > Vespertilionidae > Cnephaeus > Cnephaeus nilssonii. The sequence goes on from NC_137079.1 coordinate 79,375,547, forward strand.
CAATTATGTGATTTTAAGTTTATAGAAAATTCCCCCAACATTTATTTTTACCCACATCTGACTACTCTATCTTTACTCTTCTGGAATAATATGTATTGCAATTTAAGTATTTATTCCCAACACTTTTTTCATTCTTCTTGCACTTTTGAATCTGCTGTTGGGGTTAGCAGTTCAGCCAGGTCCTCTCTTATTTTACTTTGTGATTTAGCTTTCCTAAGGGTTTTTGTTGTCTGTTTTTTTCTCAATGCTGAAATTATATAGAAATGTGAACTTAAAAAAAAATGCAGCATAATAAAAATGTTTAAGAATTTATTCAAGCCCTGACCAGTGTGGCTCAGTGGATAGAGCATCAGCCTGCGGACTGAGGGGTCCCGGGTTCGATTCCCGGTCAAGGGCATGTACCTTGGTTGCAGGCACATCCCCAGTCGGGGGTGTGCAGGAGGCAGCTGATCGATGTTTCTCTCTCATCGATGTTTCTATCTCTCTATCCCTCTCCCTTCCTCTCTGTAAAAAATCAATAAAATATATATATTAAAAAAAAAAAAGAATTTATTCAAGCAAAAATTGATTGGAATTGGCAGAACCTAATAGAAGTACTAAGAGCATTCCACCAACAGGATCAAGGAACAGGAAGACTATAATAGAGGAAAGGTGGAAGCAAAGAAAGGGAATTATTTAATTGGCTGTGGCTTAAGTATTTCCTTTATTTGGAAAAGCCTAGCTGGCTGTTTGTGATTGGTTGTCCTCAAGTTTTGATTTGTTAACCCTGAGGCATTACAATTTAGGTTGTGTTTGCTTACTAGGCTGCTAAGGTATTCAAGCCACCTCCATCATTGGAATCCTTGTTTAATTAATTAAACAGAACTAACACAGAAAGGTCTGTGATGATTCAGGACTACCCATTATTGTGTAGATATGATGGTTCAACATTGAGGTTCAGTATTAGGAAGCTTATGGTTAGTGAATGTATGGACCACATTGCTAATATCAGCATTATAAAAATTACATGTAATTTTGTATTTATTTACCTTTTACTATTTTTTATCCAACATCATTGACATTTTTTGTCTCAATACATTTTTATGTCCTAGTCTATAAGAAAAATCTGAATATCCTATCTAATAAAAGAGTAATATGCAAATTGAGTGTCACTCCAAGACACAAGATGGCTGCCCCCATGTGGTCAAAGATGGCTGCTCCCATGTGGACACAAGATGGCCTGCAGGGGAGGGCAGTTGTGGGCAGTTAGGGGTGACCAGGCCAGAAGAGGAGGGCAGTTGGGGGTGACCAGGCCAGCAGAGGAGGGCAGTCGGGAGAGACCAGGCCAGCAAGGGAGGGCAGTTGGGGGGGACCCAGGGCTGCAGTGGAAGGAAGTTGTGGGTGACCAGGTCTGCAGGGGAGGACAGTTGAGGGGGACCAGGCCTGCAGGGGAGGGCAGTTGTGGGTGATCAGGCAAGCAGGGAGGGCAGTTAGAGGTGACCGGGCCAGCAGAGGAGGGCAGTTGGGGGAGACCAGGTCAGCAGGGGAGGGCGGTTGGAAGGGACCAGGCCTGCAGGAGGGGGCAGTTGGGGGTGATCAGGCAAGCAGGGAGGGCAGTTAGGGGTGATTGGTCAGCAGAGGAGGGCAGTTGAGAGAGACCAGGTCATCAGGGCAGGGCAGTTGGGGAGAACCAAGACTACAGGAGAGGGCAGTTGGGGGGGGGGGGGACCCAGGCCTGCAGGGGAGGGCAGTTGTGGGTGATCAGGGAAGCAGGGTGGGCAGTTAGGTGTGACCAGGCCAGCAGAGGAGGTCAGTTGGGGGAGATCAGGTCAGCAGGGGAGGGAAGTTGGGGAGGAGCCAGGCCTGTAGGGGAGAGCAGTTGGGGGCACCAGGCCTACAGGGGTGAGCAGGCCAGCAGGGGAGGGCAGTTGGGGTGGACCAGGCCTGCAGGGGAGGGCAGTTGGGGTGGACCAGGCCTGCAGGGGAGGGCAGTTGTGGGCGATCAGGGAAGCAGGGTGGGCAGTTAGGTGTGACCGGGCCAGCAGAGGAGGTCAGTTGGGGGAGATCAGGTCAGCAGGGGAGGGAAGTTGGGGAGGAGCCAGGCATGTAGGGGAGAGCAGTTGGGGGCACCAGGCCTACAGGGGGTGAGCAGGCCAGCAGGGGAGGGCAGTTGGGGGGACCAGGCCAGCAGGGGAGGGCAGTTGGGGGGCAGTCTTGCAGGGGAGGGAAGTTGGGGGGGCACCAGGCCTGCAGGGGAGGGCAGTTGGGTGGGCAGGCTTGCAGGGGAGGGCAGTTGTGGGGGACCAGGTCTGCAGAGGAGGGTAGTTGGGGTGACCAGGACTGCAGGGGAGGGCAGTTGGAGGGGGGACAGGTCTGCAGGGGAGGGCAGTTGGGGGTAACCATGCTGTCAGAGGAGGGCAGGTAGGGGTGACTGGGCCAGCAGGGGAGGGCAGTTTGGGGTGACCAGTCCTGTAGGAGAGGACAGTTAGGGGTGACCAGACTGTCAGGGGAGGGCAATTAGGGGCAATCGGTCTGGCCAGGGAGCAGTTAGGCGTCGATCAGGCTGGTAGTGGAGTGGTTAGGGGGTGATCAGGCTGGCAGGAAGAAGTGGTTAGGGGCAATCATGCAGAGGCAGGCGGGCGGTTGGGAGCCATCAGTCCTGGATTGTGAGAGGCATGTCCAACTGCCCGTTTAGGCCGATCGTTTAGGAAGGATCATCCTAAATTGGTGGTCGGACATCCCCAAAAGTGTCCCAGATTGGAGAGGGTGCAGGCTGGGCTGAGGGACACCCCCCCATGTATGAATTTCATGCACTGGGCCTCTAGTATAATATTAATAAGCTGAATTCACTTCACCTTTCCTTTGACTGTACTTTGCCCACTCCATGCTGAGCCTCTTTTCAGACTAAAAATATCAGGACAAACTTAATATAAACTGCTATGCAATTGAGAGACGTCACATGGTAGATATTATATGGGTTGAGATGGGGATCCCGTGGTGCTTATGACTTTTTCAAAAGCTGTTTACTTTCTAATACACAGCTATTTTGTCTTTGAAAGATCTCATTATCTTTCGAGAATGGGGCACAGTTCATTCTAAAAGAATGTCATCAACTTTAAATAATGGCAGTAGTTCAGGAGAAAGAAAAGTAAAAGCAAACCCCAATTATTTAGCTTTTCTGCAAATGGAACATATGGTCAAATTTATTGGAAATTAAAAGGAAAACATCTGAATTTGCCCGTATATTCTTAGAAATTGTAGACTATACTTATTAGTTGGCTGAATTCACTACTTGTCAACTCTAATTTATTCTAAAAAGTCACCTTGCCAAATGCCTGGATTTTCAATGTGCCCACATTTAGTAAAGTAATTTTAACAACAGGCACTGCAATCCTACCATCTCATAGATGTGTTATTATGACAAATACATTTGTATAGTCCTGTCTGGCTTGTATTATATTCTCTTTGTTTAATTCTGTATAAGTAGCTTAACTGTGGATTGACTCAGGGGAAACTTTTGGTTAATGATATTTTTAAGTTATCAAAAAGCAGAAATATAGCATTGCATTAATAGTGTATATTCTTTAGCGAGACATTGATAGTAGATTTGGCAGCCAAGTGATGTATTTCTAGAAATAGGAAAACGTCCTAGAAGTAACTTGTAGTTGCTCCTAAAGATTTATTAAAACTAAGTTGACACTTGCATCACTGATAGAGGTAATTTTAAAGCTCTTGAAATTCTACTGACCCTAAGATAATGAAACCACCACCTTATACACATTTGTATTCTGTGGCATGTAGTGTGGCTAGTGGTATGGAATGTGAAATGCTATTATTATCTTCCAAAAGAATTCACAAAAGTAAGTGAGGGCAAATGCACAAACTAAGAGACACTGCAAAGAAAGGTAGATACAGTGCTGAGTACCCGATGAGTAATTTTGTATAAAAACAAACAAAAATGATAAGGGATTATTTAGGCAGTTAATAAATCATGAGGCTCAGTGATGCACATAGCAGCATAACCAACACAGATTTCTTAAAAAGTATTTCCTTTATCTGCTGATGGGCACTTAGGCTGTTTCCAAATCTTAGCTATTGTAAATTGTGCTGTGATGAACATAGGGGTGCATATATCCTTTCTGATTGGTATTTCTGTTTTCTTGGGATATATTTCTAGAAGTGGGATCTCTGGGTCAAATTGGAGTTCCATTTTTAATTTTTTGAAGAGATGCCATACTGTTTTCCACAGTGGCTGCACCAGTCTGCATTCCCACCATCAATGCAAGAGGGTTCCTTTTTCTCCGCATCCTCACCAGCACTTGTCGTTTGTTGATTTGTTGATGATTGCCATTCTGACAGGTGTAAGATGGTACCTCATTGTTGTTTTGATTTGCATCTCTCAGATAATTAGTGACTTTGAGCATGTTTTCATATGTCTCTTGGCTTTCTGAATGTCCTCTTTTGAAAAGTGTCTATTTAGGTCCTTTGCCCATTTTTTGATTGGGTTGTTTATCTTCCTTTTGTTAAGTTGTAGGAGTTCCCTGTAAATGTTAGAGATTACACCCTTATCGGAGATAACATTGGCAAATCTGTTCTCCCATGCAGTGGGCTTTCTTGTTGTTTTGTTGATGGTTTCTTTTGCTGTGCAGAAGCTTTTTATTTTGATGTAGTCGCATTTGTTTATTTTCTCCTTAGTTACCATTGTTCTAGGAGCTGTGTCTGTAAAGATATTGCTATGACAAATGTCTGCTATTTTGGTGCCTATGGCTTCTTCTAAGATTTTTATGGCTTCCCATCTTACGTTTAAGTCCTTTATCCATTTTAACATGAAACTAGACCACCAATTTTTGTGTATGGTGTAAGTTGGTGGTCTAGTTTCATGTTTTTGTAAGTATTTGACCAAATTTCCCAACCCCATTTATTGGAGAGACTGTCTTGACTCCATTGTATGCTCTTGCCTCCTTTGTCTTGAGCAGATGAGTGGATTAAAAAACTCTGGTACATCTACACAATGGAATACTACCCTGCTGTAAAAAAAAAAAAAAAAGAATTCTTACCATTTGCAACAGCATTGATGGAACTGGAGAGCATTATGCTAAGTGAAATAATTCAGTCAGTGAAAGAAAAATACCACACGATCTCACTTATTTGTGAAATATAAAGAACATTATAAACTGATGAATAAAAATAAATTCAGAGGCAAAGAAGCATTGAACAGACTGTCAAATTACAGTGGGAAGGCTGGGACAGTTGGGGTGGGGGAGAGGTAAGAGATCAACCGAAGGACTTATATGCATGCATATAAGCATAACCAATGGATGCAAGACACTGGGGGAGAAGGGGAGGGCATGTGCCAGGGGGTAGGGGATGCCAGGGGAAGGTCAATGGGTAAAAAGGGAGACATATATACTACTATTTGTAATACTTTAAACAATAAAATAAAATTTAAAAAAGTGTTTCATTTATCTTGTATCACAGCTGAGAATTTATATTATGCCCTAAAACAAATCAGATCCAGTGCATATGAAAAGTACCATGAAATGTACTTAGAAGAGTCTTTCTGAGGCAAAGATATGTGCATATTTACAACACAAACTGCCATGGGCTCCAAAAATGAAAGCTCTCCTTATAATCCAAATAACATTTCTAACAGCATTTTCAGATAAGGAGAACGCATGTTAAACTCTTGCTCAGAAGCTTCTAATCTTTAGGTGCATTCAAAATGTGGATTGTCTAAATGAAATAGGATGATTGTTTTATATTGAAATTCAGCAGAAATATTAATGAAAATTTATGAGGATAGCAAACATTTAACTGCTGTCAGAGATTCAGCACTAAAGTATGATTTTTAATTACATATTCATGGAAATAGTTTATTGCACTGTTCTAGTCCTCCCTTCACAACACTAATATTCACCAGTGCCAGGTAAAAAAGAATGGCTTACAATAAAAAGAAAAATGTATGAATGAGACCAGTTGAGTATGGGGGTGGGAGGTAAAGGATTTATAAAAATAAAATATATAAAGCATAGATGGTTTTAGTAGTTATTACAAGTTAAAGATGTGAAACAGACTCAACCCTCAGAATTTAATTTTATTTTTCTTTGGCAACTTCATCCATAGTTATTAGATATAATTTTGTGTGCTTTCCTGATCAGATTCCTTCCCCATTGTCCAGGATGGATATTGTAAATCCACTCTGCTATAATCAAACCTCCCATTTCACCACCCTTCCCCATTTTCAGTAGATGGCATTACCTCCAAATTCACAAAGACCAAATCTGTATTAATTATCACAATTTTACACAGTAGTTGAATTCATAATTGTTCTTTTCCTCCTTTCCTCAATGGGAATTATATTTCTCTAATCTTGTAGGTTTGATCCCACCTCATTCCATTGCTTTATTCATTATTCATTTTCTACTTCTTTCTATCTTTTGGCTCCTTTTTTGCTGTTCCTTTGACTATGCATCTTGTTTTTATTTTTTCCTGTCTCATACCTCATATATTTTATTATGTAAGCATTTTAAGCCCCCCAGATTTTTCTTTTGAAAATCCTTGCTATTTAACTCCTTTATTGAAATATTGCACCTTTTTTTTTCTTCTCTATCATCTCCCCATTCACTTATTCTTTCAGGATTCCTGGAAAGCCATCTTTCACTTTCCACCAATCCCCTTACATCTCAGTCACCTGCCATCTGAAACCCTCATTCATTAAAATAATTTTCTCAATGGATCCTTTTTATGAGAAATTCTATCTCCATCTGTCCTCTTTCTTCCTTCAAATGGCATCTTTACTTGGCTTTCAAATATTACATTATTATTATTATTTTTTTTAGATTTTCTGTGGTAGGATTTAAGAACTTCAGCAATTTTGGCTCATCCCTGGGCTCTACTGAATAGATGCCAGTAGCACACTTCACCTATGCCCCTTGCCTCAGTTATTTTTTATCATGACACTGAACATAACTCCAGACATTGACAAATATCCCATGGAGCACAATAGTGACAATATTGCCATGGTTGAGAACCTATGGCCTACAGTGACTCATATTCTTTCTCTGTCTTTTTCTTCACTTGTCAGTTAATTATTGGTGTTCATTAGATTTTACTCTAACACTCTGATAACTTCACATATTATTTATAACTTGTGGCTTACCGATAAGTACTTACATATCAGAATGCTCCATAAGTCGTATGAATTCTTTTTATAAAACTATGGGATATCTCATAAACACCTAAAACTCAGAATTGAAGAAACTGAATGCATCATTTTTCACATCCACCTCCTCCAACCTCAATATTCTTGTCTTATCATGGCAAAACAACTGTCTATCCAATTCCCAAGGCAGAAATATGGCATTCATCCTTGACTCCTCTCTCATCCAATTACCAAATACTGAATCAATAAAACCTCAAAACAATATATTTCATTTGTATAATTATTCTCCCATTTCAGAAGATCACCATTTTTATTATACATTACCAGAGGCCCGGTGCACAAAATTCGTGCATGGGGGGGTTCCCCTCAGCCCAGCCTGCACCCTTTCCAATCCAAGACCACTCAGGGGATGTCCAACTACCAGTTTAGGCCTGATCCTAAACTGCCCCCACCACCAACCTGGTTGCCTCTCACTGCCCCCCCTCTACTGGCCTGGTCACCCCTCACTGACTCCCTGCAGGTCTGGTCACCCCACACAGCCTGCTGTTCAGTCGTTTGGTTGCCCCTCACTGCCCTCCGCTGCTAGCCTGGTCGCCCCACGCAGCCCTCTGTTCAGTCATTTGGTCGTCCCTCACTAACCCCTCTGCCAGCCTGGTCACCCCATGAAGCCCGCTGCTCAGTTGTTTGGTCATTCCTCACTAACCCATCTGCCAGCCTGGTTGCCCCACGCAGTCTGTTTGGTCGTCTGTTCGGTTGTTTTGGTTGCAACGGTCGCTTAGGCTTTTATATACACTGAGTGGCCAGATTATTATGACCACCTGACATTTGTAGGCAAATTAGCCGTACACTGCATCATATGGGATATGGAAGCCAAAGGCCTGTTCGAACACCTTTGCTGTCTGCAGTTACCAAGATAAAATGTCTCCAATTCGCACAGGAACACAAGGATTGGACAGTAGAGCACTGGAAAAAAAGTCATGTGGTCTGATGAATCACATTTCCAGTTGCATCATGCAGATGGCAGAGTGAGAATTTCTCAGAAACAGCATGAAAGCATGCACCCCACATGCATGAGTACAACCCTTTAAGCTGGTGGGGGCAGTGTTATGGTTTGGGGCATGTTTTCCTGGCATGATTTGGGTCCTTTAATTCATGTGGAACAACATCTGAATAGCACAACATACCTAAGTATTGTTGCTGATCAAGTTCATCCTATCATGTTGATGGCATATCCCAATGGAGATGGCTTCTTCCAACAAGACAATGCGCCATGCCACGGTGCTCGTATTGTGCAAGAGTGGTTTCAAGAACATGAAGGAAACATTACCCTGCTCAGGTGGCCCCCACAATCACCAGATCTCAATCCAATTGAGTATTTGTGGGACGAAGTTAAAAGAGCCAGAAGGCAGCTGGTTCCACAACCATCAAATCTCACAGAACTGGACAGTGCTATTGATCAGGCATGGTGTCAGATTCCTCGCATCACCTTTCAACATCTCGTGGAGTCCATGCCAAGAAGAATCGCCGCAGTATTGAAGGCAAAAGGTGGCCCAACGAAGTACTGATGGGTAGTCATAATAATCTGGCCACTCAGTGTATATAGATGGCAATATTTTTGAGGGGGTGACCTTTCAAATTTGGATCTTTCCAGTGTATTTATCATGCTATAGTGAGAATATCCTTTTTAAAATGAAAACCCAGTCTTGGAGCATCTCTGCTTAAAATATTTATGGTTACCTATTATATTAAGGAAAAAAAATAAAAATACCTCAAATTACTGAGGGTTATTACCTAACACATACTTCTTAATGATCTCACTCCTATTGTATTTCTCAATCCCTTGCCTTGCCATTCTTGTCCATGTTGAATTATTTCCAATTTCCTAGAAAGTGTCATTGCATCCTATTCTAGACATTTGCATATACTATTTTTTCTCCTTGAAACACTCATATTTCATGACTTTTAGCAGCTTTAACTGCATTCCCTAATCAGTTCTAAACTATCAGGATGCTTATTCAAGAAGCTTCCCTTAGTCTTTAGGCTTTTGTGAGACACACGTCCTTAACAATTTCATGAAACACTATAGGCAACTACGTGTCACACTTCACTGAGAGTGTGTGCTTGTCTATGTCCTCAGCTGGGCACAACGTAGCTTGAAGGTAAAGGCAGTGCTTTATTGTTTTTAATAAATCCCAATATTTCTCCCCATGTTAAATTTATTTCCCTCTTTTCCTGATTCTTCAGAATAATTGTTGTCTTAATTCATTCAGTGAGTACTCATTTAGCATTTACAGTGAGGTATGCTGTGACAAGCACTGGCAGTACAATGAAGCCTCCATTGGTGGGGAAGATAGAAAAACCAGTAATATCCATGGAATGTGGAAGTGTCATAGGGGGACAAGTAGAAGATCTATAAAAGTCTCCATCGGGTCAGCTGATATATTTTAGAAGTGGGTTAGAAAGCAAAGATAGCAAAGGTCAAGAGAATACTTCTGGGTGTAAAAGAACAGTAATTTGAGCATTATTGTTTAGTGAGAATTATACAAATAATAATAATAAAAAAGTAAAGATAGGAGGAACATTCAGAAATAAAACAGGAAATGCAATAGAAACTAGAACACAAACTTGAATAGTATCATAAATACATGGCCAAGAACCCAGAGCTGGATCCTGACTAACAGGAACAACCACGTACAGAATGTAGAAAAAGGGTACATTTTCAAAGGAACTCCAGATAGGAAAAGATCATGACCAAGATATTTAGAAATAACAGCAAAGAAATTCCTCATAGAAGGCAGTGAGACATTTTTAATGGTGATCCTCAGTCTCTTTAAGTGATGCCTTCGACATTTGATAGGCAACTTAGTATCAATCATCCTTCAGTCTCTTATGTAGCATACAGAGTGTGAAACCTTGGGCAAATCATAATTATTATTAATCACTCTGCCTAACTTTCCTCTTTTGTAAAATGTGGATAAACTTATGTCAAAGAGATAATGTCAGTATTAAGCACTAACATTAAGTTTTAGATATTATTACTCAACTAATGAACTATCCAACCCTTATCAATGTGAAATATGATATGAAAAATAACCCATAGTAATGTCCAAAATTATAATAATATCCTCATCAAATTAAAAAATATGCTAATACAATTTTCTGGCATTTGATCCTTATATTACCTTTTTTGATATAGCTGAAATTAAAATTACTAGAACTTGGAAATCTAGTGTCTGGGTAGCCAAAATAGGTTGTAGCAATCTTACAGCATAGGACTATAAGAAGTGTCTATATATTTCAAGGATGTCATAGTAGTCTTATGAGGAACACTATTAAATATGTCATAAGCTATTAAAAATGCATATACTCTTTTGGTGCTATCTTAATGAAATAAATCTTCTATTGGCCATTAAAGTATAATAGTAAAAATGTTACTGCTTAATTAGCAAAAACTGAAGATCTTTTGTTAAACAGTCACCTTTGGTTCATCCTATAACTAATATATTTTTCATGTCTCACATATACAGGAAAAATTCATATCTGTCATGTCAAACACCAGCTGAGAGTTTACAGGAGTAGACTGTTATGAGTTGCATTTTTTAAAATGTGATGAAGATGGCCTTATCCTTCCGCTCATCTTGATTAAATTTTACACAGGTTTCTTCCTGACTTCAACCCCTGACAACTTAGATTATTTACTTTAGAAAATTGTAACTACAAATTATTTTTCTGCTCCTTTTAGATATAAATCTTCTCCCAGCCTTTTGCCAGTTTTACAACCCATGAATGTCTTTCTCAAGGACCTGGAACCATTGCTTTCAAATGTAATCATTGAAGGAGATATTAGTGCCCAGCTCTCCGTGGCTCCATATGAGGGTAGGCATCTAACTTAATAAACCACAATTAGCAAACACAGATGACCTAATCATATTCATCAACCTCCCCTAACCTCAACCTTCAATACTTTTGCACTAGCTCACCCCAGTGGTAAAAATCTCACCTCCCCTTCCCGCATCACCTTTTTTTTTTCAGAGTTGAAGTCAGTCTCTCTCCCCTATTGCAATAGTTTTTAATAAAGTCTTTTTTTTTTTTTTTGCCTGTTTACTCCTTCTGTTGTAATTTTTTTCACAACTGAGAATGGTAAGTTGTTGATATGTTCAAAGATGATTACACAAAAGTCAATATTAGAATTTAATGATAGGATATATTATTTAAAGTTTTATTTTCTACATTGAGAATTTGGGTTATAAATTGAGTCAAGATAGAACTTTCAAAATTGATTCTTATATATATCCAAATAAGGGAGTATTTTTAAATATATATATATTTAAATATATATTTTTTCTTTTAGAAAGAGAGAGTATAAGGGGGAGAGAGAGAGAGATAGAAACATCAATGAGAAAAACATCAACATCAATCTGCAGCTTCCTGCACGTCTCCTGCCAGAGATGGAGCCTGCAACCCAGGCATGTGCTCTGACCAGGTATCCAATAGTTGACCTCTTGGTGCATGGGTCGATGCTCAACCACTGAACCACACTGGCCAGGCACGAGTATTAAACTTTGAATTATTAGATAATGTATAAGTTCCAAGAAAATTATAACCTTGGTCTATTTTTGTATCTCTTAAAATATAGTAATTTGTGATAATTTGGAACTATCAGGAAGTAAAATCTAAAACTTATTTCTCATCCTGCTTCCAAGCAATTGATGTTCTATTCAGGAAGGTTGGGTTATCTGTTTAAAAATGCATTAACTTTCACATAACCTCAATATGTTTACCAAAATTCATTTTAAATTTATATTGAAGCTGTGAAAGCTTTGAAATTGCTGCCTAACAAATTATTCACAGAGGTATTCAAAATGGCTCATTTCTGTTTTTCAATCCTACAAGTATTTAAACTGGTATGTAGTTAAACTTTGATTAGATTTCCATGTCAGATAAATATATTTTTTAAAATGGAGTTTTAATAAAATTAAAATACAATTTTAATTTATCATCAGAAATTTACATAGTGTAGGAAGATCTGAATTAGGCCCCCACCCCCATTTTTTAATCCTCACCAGAGGATATTTTTCCACTCATTTTTATGGAGAGTGTAAGAGAGAGGGAAATACAGAGAGAAACATAGATGTGAGAAAAACACATCGATTGGTTGCCTCCTGCTGATGCCCAACCAGGGCCCGAGCCAGGAAGTAGCCTGCAACCCAGGAAGTGTCCTTGACCAGAATCGAACCCAGGACCCTTCAGTCCTCAGGCTGACACTCTACCCACTGAACCAGATTGACTAGGGCTGAATTGGGCCCTTTTAATAGCTTGTACATAATTCTAGAATTAATGGTTTTCAAGCTATAAAATATATGCTAAGCACAAGTTGTCCAACAAAAGCACAAGAAACCTTGTGGGTATGTATTTATCCTCCTATCAATATTTCAGTAAATATTACCTAAATGCCAATTGTAGGTAATTTATATATTAAAATATATTCATATACCTATAGTATGTGGCCTAGAGTATACATTTTTTCTATAAGTTGCCAAAAGTAGCTGATTTGTGAATCATAAGAAATCTGAAAGGAGCATTAAAGAAGTGTTTTCTTAATATTTGTGCATTATAAAGTGGATCCATTCTTATGCAAAATAATTTTCAGGAAATATAAACTTGGTTCCAAATATCTTATTGAAAATGAAAACTACAAAGAAATAGTATGAATATGGTCATAAAATAATATTTTAGCTTTATTTACCAGTTTTATACTGATAAAACATGAATATCGCAAAATGAATGTGATAATTCATTGAAAATGAATTACTTGCAAAAATATATTTTAAACTAATAATATTTTAAAAGATAAAAAGTGTAGTGCACTACACAAAGGTAGTCATTATGAAACCTTGGAAAAGCAGAGAACACTTTCAGTAATGGAAAATTTCACCATCTAAATTTATTTGGTTTGAATTCAAGTTAAAGGCTAAGTAGATCATGATGAATTTAGGTTTGAAATCCATGACATGTATTTAGCGTGATGGCATGATACCTTGGAGTATAGGTAGTATTAATGGTTTCAGTTGACACTGAAACAAAATATATCAGCAATATGGTGTTTATAGAAAAATTTAAAGAAACAAACAAAAAGAAACAATGATTCAAACTATGAGAATTAAGGAAGGTCATAATCCCAACATTATTTTTGCTTTGAACTATACCTGATGATCATGGTAGTTTCGTGTGGCATAAATGCAACATTTCCAGCATGATTATGAGTCCTGAAAAACCTAAAGCTGCTGTTTATCAAGAATTTATATATTTAGGTTAAACCTTAAGCGATAGAAAGATGCTAGAATAGGAAGCTGTCTTTGAATTACTTTGCAAGGTAAAATACAGAATTCTACATTAAATTTGAATTTTAGAAAAAATAATGAATAATTTTGGACTATAATATTCCCAACACTGCATGGGTGAAATATATGGAACATACTTATAGTAAATTTATTTGTTTTTTTAATCTGAAGTTCATAATTAAATGGATCTTCTGTTTTTATTTGCTAATTTAGGAGCTCTATATTTAAAAAATCTTTATGTGAAAAAATGGTTTGACTCTGTGCTTTATTATATTTTCAGTAAGGAAAATAAGAGCAGGAATTATAAGGAGGTTAAAAAATCACTAAAATGTGCAAGAATCATAAACTAGGAAAATACAATAAACACAACAAAACAGAGATTTCAACTTTGGAAATGTTCAAGCAGTGATTGTCAGTGATACCTTAGGAAGGATTCTCCTTCAGATGCAATATGGAAACAGATGATGAGCCCTAGAGCTTCTTTTACTTAAAATATTCTATAAATTGAGTTTTGAATGTATGCAATTTGATAATCAGCCCTACTTAGCAACATAATTTAGGGGCTAGTCACTAATCCTATTCAAAGTATTTTCAATAAATTTTACATGATATCTTATAATTAACTAAAATTAAAAAATAGTTCTGTGTGAAAATAAGAATAATCTTACCTAATAATAGGGTAAGATGCAAATAACCATCACTCTGCTACGCCCACGATTGGGCAGCGGAGGCTTGGGGGCGGATCTCAGGGTGGCCTATCCGGTCATTGAGAGGCGCAGGGCGCGGGACTCGCGAGTCCCGCCCCCCTGTGCCACTGCAGATCCGGCTGTTGAGAGGCAGAGGGCACGGGGGGCGGGACTCGCGAGTCCCGGGCCCTGTGCCTCTCAATGACCTGAATGGCCGCCCGAGTGTTTGCCTCGCGCCTCTCAACAGCCCGATCGGCCGCAGAGTCCCGCGCCCCCTGTCTCTCAACAGCCGGATCTGTGGTGGCGCGGGGGGGGGGGGGGGGGGGGGGGGGCGGGACTCGCGAGTCCCGTGCCCTGCGCCTCTCAATGACCGGCCTCTCAATGACCGGCCTCTCAATGACCGGCCGCCAATGGGGCTGCTGAAAGGCACGGGACAAGCACTCAGGCGGCCGATCCGGTCATTGAGTCCCGCCCCCCGCGCCACCGCAGATCCGGCTGTTGAAAGGCAGGGGGCGCGGGACTCTGTGGCCGATCGGGCTGTTGAGAGGCACGGGGCAAGCACTTGGGCGGCCATTCCGGTCATTGAGAGGCGCAGGGCGCGGGACTCGCGAGTCCCGCCCCCCGCGCCACCACCGATCTGGCTGTTGAGAGGTGCCTCTCAATGACCGGATCGGCCGCAGAGTCACGAGCCCCGTGCCTCTCAACAGCCAGATTGGCGGTGGTGCGGGGGGGGGGGGGGGGGCGGGGGGGGTGGGACTCGCGAGTCCCGCGCCCTTCGCCTCTCAATGACCGGATCGGCCGCCGATGGGGCTGCTGAGAGGCTGTGAGGCAAGTACTCGGGCGGCCGATCTGGTCATTGAGAGGCACGGGGCCGGGACTCGCGAGTCCCACCCCCCCACGCCTCTCAAAGACTAATCAGTGGCCGCTGAGGGGGGCTGCTGTAGATACCCGGCTCCCCTGCCATCGAAAGCGGGGAGACGGAGCGGATACCCGGCTGCCCTGCCATCTAAAGTGGGGAGGGGTGTCCGCTCCGGCTCCAAGGCCAAAAAGCGGGGAGCCGGTGTACTTGCCAGAGTCCATTAAGCAGGCCAAGGAGCTGGACCTTGCGGGGCTGGGCCTACAACCCCTCTTCAGCTTGAGCTTTGAGGAGGAGGAGCTGCGGCAGCTGAGGCTGGTGGGACAGCATCAAGCAGCACCGCTCACAGGCGACCATCCTTGAGATCAACGCCTCCAGCCGGGACCTGAGCAGCCAGGTGATGTGGGCCAAGCGGCAGAAGGACTTCAAGGCCATCGCCAGCTTCCGGCAGGGCCGGCAGGAGCGGCAGGAGGGCCTGGCTGGTCCAGCCCCGAGCTGCCAGTGTGGCAGGCGGAGCAGCCTGGGAAAGAGGAGGAGGAGGTGGCGGGAGAGAGCATGGAGGATGTCTCATAGAGGTTGTGGGCCGAAAACGGCAACAGCCAGGACCTGAACGGGGAGCCAAGAGGTGGAAGGAGGAGGCCCGGCAGCTGGACCAGGATTTCTATGTCCCCTATCAGCCCAAAGATTTCGACAGTGAATGGGTCCTAAGCGTTGGTGGGGACCAGAGGT
This sequence comes from Cnephaeus nilssonii, assembly GCF_951640355.1. NCBI lineage: Eukaryota > Metazoa > Chordata > Mammalia > Chiroptera > Vespertilionidae > Cnephaeus > Cnephaeus nilssonii. Next base: position 79,391,300 of record NC_137079.1, read on the forward strand.
GCCTTTGAGCAGCAGGTGGCTGGTGCTGTCCTGGACCTGATGGGGGGCGAGGCCCAGAACCTGACCAGGGGCCGGCAGCAGCTCAAGTGGGACTGGAAGAAGAAGCGGTTTGTGGGACAGTCAGGACAAGAGGACAAGAAGAAGATCAAGACAGAAAGTGGTGGCTACATCAGCAGCTCCTACAAGCGTGACCTCTACCAGAAGTGGAAGCAGAAACAGAAAATTGCCATATGCTCAACATCTGAGCCCCAGTGGGCTGCCAGCAGTCGGCCCTGTTGGCAGCGCTATTTCGGCCTGATCTGGTCAGGGCATGTGCAGGAGGCAACCAATTGATATGTCTTTCTCACATCCAGGTTTCTCTCTCTGTCTCTCTCCTTCCCTTCTACTCTAAAAATCTATGAAAAATGTCCTTAGGTGAGGATTAACAAAAAAACCAACAGTGCATACATACACACATATACAAAAATACATGAATATTGGAGGGTTGGGGAGCAGGGCCCCATAAGTGCACAAATTTTGTGCACCAGGCCTCTAGTGTTCATTATGAAATTCAAGTGTTCTTTCATTCACTCAGTAAACATTTGTTTCTAACAAATGCCGCTAACCATTTAAAAACAAAAATTTCACATTTGATTTCCCATTAGAATACTTTTCTACACTGAGGACCTTAAGAAAATGTTTCAGAGTACTTTTTTTCTTTAGGATATTTGTAAATTTCATTTTGAGGATTATTTGTTTATTTTTAAAAATAGATTTAGATTTGCACTGGCCTATGTGGCTCAGGTGGTTAGGCATGATCCTGTACACCAATGGTTGCTGATTATTTCCTGGTAAGGACTCATGCCTGGGTTGTGGGCTTGACCCCCACCCTGTAGGGGGCATCCAGGAGGCAGCCAATAGATATTTCCTTCTTACATTGATGTTTCTTTCTCTCCCTCTCCCTCCCCCTCTCTAAAAAAAATAATGTAAATATTTTAAAATAGCCTCAGATTTAATAATATAAACATAGGAATTTATCTCTATCTCTATATCTCCATCTATCTATCTCTAGCTATACCTATCTATTTATCTATAGGCTAGTGGCCTGGTGCATGAAATTTGTGCACAATAAAAGGGAATTAATTAGAAGAAATATTTTAATATTGCTATTTGCCCTTTCTCTATAATAGAAGTGTCAGAGATGAAAGAAAATTAGTAAAATGTATATGAAAATCTCCCGCCTGTCAGAGTCTGGGGCACGCCATGTGACCCAGAGTCAAGTCCCCACCCACCCGTGTGCGCTTCGAAATCGCATGAGATCCAGACCCAGCAGGTCCCACCCCCATAAGGCAAGATCCAGACCCGGCTGGCCCCACCACCATCAAGCCCCGACAGGTGGTGGGTGCATCCTAAGGTCACCCGCCCCAGCCCAGGACCACACAGCCTCAGGTCCCTGCTGATCGCTCTTTACAGCTCTTTATGGGAACCCCACCTCCGCTGTGGGTGCAGCCATCTTTTGTTATGAGAACCCAGCCTCTGCTGTGAGTGCAGCCATCTTGTGTTATGGGAACCCAGTGTCCACTGTGTGCACCACCATCTTGTGATGGTGTTATGGTATGAGGGTCAATTTGCATATTACCTCTTTATTATATAAGATATATACATATCTATCTATCTATCTATCTATCTATCTATCTATCTATCTATCATCTATCATCTATCTATAAAAGCCCAGCGACCATTGCAGAGAAATGACTGGAATGACCAGAAAAACTGGTTGCTATTATGTGCATTGACCATCAGGGGGCAGATGCTCAATGCAGGAGCTTCCCCTGGTGGTCAGTGCACTCCCATAGTGAGAGCGCCACTCAGCGAGAAGCTGGGCTCATGTTGGTGAGCACAGTGGTAGTGGCAGGAGCCTCTCCTGCCTCCGCAGCTGCACTAAGGAGCGGTGAGCCAAGTGGTAAGGAGCGAGCAAGAGGGCAGTTAGGAGCGAGAGGGCACAGGCCAGGCTGAGGGACCCCTCCACTTTATGCACGATTTTCATGCATCAAGCCTCTAGTATTTTTTTTATGAATTTTGAAATATTTTATTTATTTTATTTTTTTTTAATAAATCTTTATTGTTCAGATTATTACAATTGTTTCTCCTCACCCCCTCATATCTCCCCTCCTCCCAGTTCCCACCCTTCCCTCTGCCCTTACCTCCCCCCTTGCTATCCTTATCCATAGGTGTATGATATTGTCCAGTCTCTTCCCATACCCCCCACACAGACACCCCCTTCCCCTGAGAATTATCAATCCACTCCCATTCTATGCCCCTTATTCTATTATGTTCATCTGTCTATTCTCTTCTTCAGATTTTTAATTCACTTGACTTTTAGATTCACTTGTTGATAGGTATTTATTTGTTGTTCATAATTTTTATCTTTACTTTTTTCTTCTTTTTCCTCCTTTTAAATAATACCTTTTAGCATTTCATGTAATACTGGTTTGGTGGTGATTAATTTTTTAGCTTTTTCTTATCTGTGAAGCTCTTTATCTGCCCTTCAATTCTGAATGATAACTTTGCTGGGTAGAGTAGTCTTGGTTGTAGGTTCTTGCAATTCATCACTTTGAATATTTCTTGCCATTCCCGTCTGGCCTGCATAGTTTCTGTTCAGAAATCAGCTGACAATCGTATGGGTGTTCCCTTGTAAGTAACTAACTGTTTTTCTCATGCTGCTTGTAAGATTCTCTCTTTGTCTTTTGCCCTTGGAATTTTAATTATGATGTGTCTTGGTGTGGTCCTCTTTGGATTCCTTTTGTTTGGGGTTCTGTGCACTTCCTGGACTTGTAATTCTATTTCTTTTACCAGGTGAGGGAAGTTTTCGGTCATTATTTCTTCAAATAGGTTTTCAGCGTCTTGCTCTCTCTCTTCTTCTGGTACCCCAAAAATTCGGATGCTGGTACGCTTGAAGTTGTCCCAGAGGCTTCTTAACACTATCTTCTACTTTCTGAATTCTCTTCTCTTCTTGCTTTTCTGGAGGCGTGTCCTTTGCCTCTTTGCATTCCAAATCATTGACTTGATTCTTGCATTCCTCTAGTCTGCTGCTGGGTCTCTGTATAATATTTTTTTTTATTTCAGTCAGTGTATGTTTCATTTCTAGTTGGACCTTTTTCATATCCTTGAGGGTCTCATTAAATTTATCGGCTTTTTCCATGAAATTCTTGAAAAACCTTATAACTGTGGTTTTGTACTCTATGTCCAGTCGTTTGTTCTCCTCCATTTCTTTTGTTTGGGATCTGTTTCCTTGCCTCGTCATTTTCATTTTTGCTGCTTCCCTGAATTGGTAGGGTAGCTTTGTGTCCTATTGTGTCCTATTGGTTCAACGGGTCAGCCTCCCAGTTACCTGAGGTGGATGCTCTTGGTGCACCCCTTTTTAGACTGTGTGTACAGCCTTGTTGTAGATAAGTCTTGATTGTTGTTGGTGTCACTGGGAGGAATTGACCTCCATGCCAATTGGCTGTGAGGACCCTCTGTGTCTATAAAGGAAGAATTGCTGTGCTGGAGACACGTTTATGGGCCGGGACTTGTTGCAATAGGGCTTTGGCGCTCACTAAGTCTGCCTCTTGAATGTGTCCCTTACGCGAGTGTTTGAAATCTGGTGTCATCTCACACCAACCACTAGATGCCCTCATTTCTGGATCTCTAATAGGGTGCAGGTCAGCTACTGTCTGAGGCCACGCAGCAGGAGTTACAGCAAAAACTGCAGTTTTCTCCTCTTTGCTTGACTGGTTTTGGAGCAGTCTGACTGGAGCTGCAGTTTATTTGGTTAAGCTGCCACAGGGCAGGCCATTTATATGCAAAAGCTGCTGTTTGGAGCCTGGGTGGGTTTGTAGAATGTGCGGGGCGGGGTCTCAGGGCGTCACTAGGCTAGGGCGTGGCAAACAGCAATGGCTGCTAGTCTGCCTTTTCTGCCTTTCCCGTTTCCAAGTCCCTGTGTCCCGTGCTCCAGCACAGTAAACACTGATTGCTGGGCGCACCTCTGCAAGAAAGTCACTCTCACTTTCTGACACGATGGCTGAGAGTCCATCTTCTCCCCGTAGGTGTCTGGGTCCCCCGCTCATCCCCAGAAACTGGATTTCAGAGTGATCGGGAGCTTATCTCCCTTCGGGTTGGAAAAAAAGCCGCGTGTCCCGTTGCCCGACACCAGCCCGATTCACGCGCCTCCGTACCTCTGCCCTTTCGCGTTTGTTCTTTCTTTATCCTTCTTAGTTGTAAATCTACCATTCAGCCAGCTTTCCTGTGGTTCTGGGTGGTAGACGCTTTGTCTTTTAGTTGTATTTTTGAAATTGTTGTGCGTGGCGGCAGTTTAGTTGTTTAACTTTGCCGCCATCTTGGTTCCTTCCCATTTTTCAAATCAAGCCTCTAGTATTTTACATAAAAATGGAGTTATAAAATTAAAAGAATATAAATTTTAAAATCTAGTCACATCTACACTAATAAAAGAGAAACATTCAAATTAACCATTACTCTGCAATGCCCACAAGCTACGCCCACCAGCCAATCAGGAGTGAGTATGCAAATTAACCCAACAAAGATGGTGGCTGGCCATGGAGCTGGAGCAAGCAGTAGGCTTGGGTTGCCCCAGTGATGGAGGAAGCCAAGTTTCCCGCCTGCCCTGGCCTCCGCTCAAGGCTACACAGTTTCAATTATAGAAGATAAATAAATCCTAGATAATTGCTTCCAGCCAGCCCTAGCCTCTGCTCAAGGAGATGCTGAAAAAGAAAAAGAAAAAGAAAAAAAGGAGGGGCTGGGACCATGGGTCACTGGGAGGTGATCAGGCCAGGATGGGATGGCAGGGGCCATTGAGGGTAAGCAGACCAGCAGGGGAGCCAGTTGGGGGTGAGCAAGCCGTCAGTGGGTGTCAGTTGGAGGTGATCAGGACATGGAGTGGAGGCAATTTGGAGTGAGCAGGCCAGCAGGGGGGCAGTTGGGGGTGAGCAGGCCAGTGGGGAGGGAAGGTGGGGGCGAGCAGGCCAGCAGGGGAAGCAGTTGGGGTGATCAGGCTGGAGGGAGGGCATTTAGGGGCAAGCAGGCCGGCGGTGGGGGGTAGTTGGGGGCGAGCAGGCCGGCAGGCAGAGTGGTTGGGGCAATCAGGCAGGCAGGCAGACCGGTGAGTAGTTAGGAGCCAGCAGTCCTGGATTGTGAGAGGGATGTCCAACTGCCGGTTTAGGCTTGATCCCTGTAAACCAGCTGTAGGACATCCTTCTAAGGATCCCAAATTGGAGAGGCTGCAGGCTGGCACCCCCCCCCCCCACCGTGCACATATTTCATGCATCGGACCACTAATATTCATATAATTAGGTAATTTGAGTTATGTTTATTTTCTAGAAAAGAAATGTAAATCTTTTAAGTATTAAAGAACAAATTTTGTTATAACACATGTGTATTTCTAAAATGATAATTCACATTGGAGAGAGCATAACTTGAACAACCAAATATATATAGATCTACTTTATATCTTTTACTCTGTCAAATATATATATTTGGTTGTTCAAGTTATGCTGGAATAATTGTAAAAATGTGTTACTTAGAAGCTATAAAAATAATTAAATATGCATGTGATATTTACAGAAAAAGTGTTTTTGGAACTTGAAGGAGTTGGGATCTTAAACCCTAATAGCATTTTGTTTCTCATTGCACTGGATGATTGTGCCACACTTCAGTTATACTGAGTATTATTTTACAGCACATACTATAGCACTTTACACTTAAAAAGCACTTTGCAATCATTTGTTAATGAAAACTACTCGTATTTTTTCTTTTGTTGTCATATTGAGTAAATAAAAAAGGCTTGAAGTTTCCTATGAAAGAAACAAACAAAATAAATGACCTTAATAGCAGAGATGTCAATTACTTTAGAAGAACACTGTATCTTCCAATGGAAAAAGAAAAGAATGAAAATATTATTGTATGAAATTAGGTCAGGTCAGAACGTATTTCCTGAATTTCTACACTTGTTAGATGAAGTGAAGGAATAGAGATCAACACACATATGCGCGTGCGCACACACACACACACACACACACACACACAGTTATATTTCTTGTTTACTAGCAACAGATAATGGAGTTAAGGAGACATAAATGAAATCTAAAGAGCTGTAATTAATCAATTTTAGTTTGGAACATTAGGAAAACTTCTTAGAACTCTCATTTGAAGGGTAACATGAACAAAAATATATTCTGAGCAATTAGAGATAGAGATAAGCGTGTGAAATACAGACAAAGCTGTAAAAGGAGGGGTGGTGGGTGTCTGGTATGTTCTCAGTAGGTACAGCATTTATGGCGAGAGAAGGAGCAGCACTGGTGTCTGAGTTGCTGCTCTGCATGACAGACTTAGAAAGTTTTCTGACATGCTGGGCCAGAGTTACAAGGGAGGTATTGGGAGAGAACCTGATTGTGTTAGGAGACATTTCTATCGACCAGAAGCCCAGAGTTCAATAAAAGGCCACTGATATGAGTCTAAGCACATTGTAGATGGCCAAAAATTACTGCATCTAGGAAAGGGGGAAAAATAAAACTACTTAATTCCAGGACAATGAGGAATGTTTGGTAAATGTGACAAATATATTAAGGTTATAACTTATTTTTTTTTAATATGGAACAATTAAATTGAAACATGCATGGTCAAAAAGACATGCAGACAAATATTGAGTTATCTAAGATATCAAATATCACCTCAAGGATCTACTTTATATCTTTTACTCTGTCAAATAAAAATAAATGCTTTTTTAAAATTATTAACATAAATTTCATTTGACATAAGTATCTGTTCACACATTCTTCCATTGATCTATATTCCACAAAATACTAATCTCATGAGATGGTCTATGAACAATGTTTTATGAAGTCTATGAACAATGTTTAGAGAATCACTACAAATACTGGCTCTCAGAAATGCACAGAGAAATAAAGCCCTGCTTATTTTAATCCACCATTTTTCAAACAAATGTAAACAAGAAATCTCATTTTCAAAATAATGAACATTTATTACTATTCCATGGACCACTAGTAATATATCTGAATATAATTTGTAAAATACTAGCATATTGAATCAAAGTGTTTCAATCTAGTGCTTGTGACACTAAAGATTGTAGGTTTCTTTCACTCTGTGTATAGGATATATGCCCACAATTAAAAATAAACCAAGGCTCTGGCAGGGTGGCTCATTTGGATAGTTTCATCCCAATAAGCCAAAGTTGTGGGTTCGATTCCCAATCACAGCACATACAAGAATCAAGCAATGAATGCTTGGATAGATAGAACAACAAATTAATGTCTTTCTCTCCCTCTAAAGTTAAATTTTTAAAAGGTTAAAAAAATAATAAATGAAAAAAATCTACTCACCAATAAAAAACAGGATAAACAAATCAGTTCCAATAAATATATTTCCTGGTAAAGTAATGTATCCCAAATAGTCTCTCTCATGGTTGTTACTTTTCAAAGGTAAAATTATTTTGTCTATGGCATTTCAACTCCCCAACCTTTGGCTATCTCAATGGTCAATATTTTTTTAATCTTTTTTTTTCAATTTTTGTTTAATCCCCTCACCTTTTTCACCCAGCCCCCCATCTGTCAATCTTTTGAGCTGCAGAAAAGAAATGTCATTTAAAATAGAGAAGTATATAACAAATGAAAGGATGAAAGCTTCTTGAAATATAAGGCAATCGGAAAAATAATCACACACTAATATGACAATTACCTGAAAGAAGGAGAGTAAACTTGTTCACTTGTCCAACTTTCAACAAGGAACATGTGATGTTCTGTCATTACTCATAGTGAGAAGAAAAAGAAAACGATACTGATCTGGGAGAAAGAAAAGTATAGAGCAAAAACAAGCAGGTATTAATTTATTTTTTTTTAATATTTTTTTTTAATTTCTTTATTGATTAAGGTGTCACATATTTGTCCTCATCCCCCCATTCCCATCCCACACCCCTCCCCACGGATGCCCCAACCCCCTGTTGAACTTAACCATTGGTTAGGCTCATAAGCATGCACACAAGTCCTTTGGTTGATCTCTCCCCACCCCCCCTCCCCTATCCTCCCTCTGAGACCCGATAGTCCGATCGATGCCTCCTTGTTTCTGGTTCTGTTCTTGTTCATCAGTCTATGTTGTTCATCATTTCCCCCAGATGAGCGAGATCATGTGTCACTAGAGATATACTTATATGAACTGAATGTGAGATGAGCAATAATAGTTATGCTAACAGGCAAATGAATCAGTCTGTAGTGAGTTTCTTTCTGGACCTACAGTTCTTTTGAGACCCAATATCAATGTCCACCAGTTCCTTATGTGTACATGTCGGCACTGACCCCTCAGCTCTGGATGGTGGACAAATGGTGGTAATGCAGGTTCGATTCCCTCTGGTTGGGTCTTGGCCGGAGCCAGGGGCACGGCTTCATCCGGACCCAGGGGGTGCGTGGCATCACCTGGACCCAGGTGCGTGCAGCTTCCCCCGGACCCGGGATCCAGCCTCACCCGGATCCAGGGGCACATGGCCTCACCTGGACCTGGGATCCAGCTTCACCCGGACCCAGGGGCGCGTGGCCTCACCCGGACCCAGGGGCGCGTGGCCTCACCGGGACCCAGGGGCGCGTGGCCTCTCCCAGACCCAGGGTCGCGTGGCCTCACCCGGATCCAGGGACCCACGGCCTAAAATATGTTTTTATTGATTTCAGAGAAGAAATGAGAGGGAGAGAGAGTTAGAAACATCAACGATGAGAGAGAATCTTTGATCAGCTGCCTCCTGCACACCCCCTACTGAGGATCGAGCCTGCAACCCTGGTATGTGCCCTTGAGTAGAATCAAACCCGGGACCCTTTAGTCCACAGGCCAACACTCTATCCACTGAGCCAAACCAGCTAAAGCAACAAGCAGGTATTTAGAGTCCTGAGCCAATGCTTGGGAAGAGCTCTCTTTTATTTCATTATCACAGGCTGTAAAGAAATACAGTATTCACATGAGGCATTAATTGGTGGGAAAAAAATAAAAACTTAAAACAGTGTCTCGCTTTCAAAAAGCTATTTAAATTTTGTAAATGGTTTAAGTGCAGCACAGTTACAGCAGAAAAAACACACAAACATTTTAACTAGTGTAATTCTCAACTAATCCCTAACAATTTTCTGAATTAGATAGAAAGAAATTTGTATCTGAGGACAAGAGAAACAACAGAGAAAGAGTCTAGCAAAAAATGGACAAATATCACTAATGATGAGAAGGGATTGACTGTGCTTTATTCGTACCAAGCAGAATGGGAAATCAATTCACCATTTGACCAGAAAGCATAGGAACTTTATTCATGCAGTAAAAAAGTAATCAGAAATGTGAGTTCCCAGGAGCATTTAGGCATCACAGGTCTTTAGAATGTGCAAACAATTGTAAAATGTGGAAGGGAGAGTAGAAGTGAGAGAATTTAAAAGCAGGAGAAAACAGTAAAATACATATCTCAGAAGGGGTCCTATGTTGATTGCTAGAATTTATCCAAAGTAATTGCAATGCTAGTGCAATGCTTTTAAAACTTCAAAACTTAAAAAATGATTTTGTTTAGAAAGCACATAGCAACTATTTTCTCTTAAACTAAATGAAAAAAGAAGCCAGGAAGAAAATGTAGTACAGGTAATCAGACTGTTAATTTATAGACTATTGAATATGGTAGGAACCTTAAACATAAATACTAACAAGTGGGCTAAGATTTGAGTCATTTTTTTGTTTTGTTTTGTTTTTTCCAAACATGCCTCTGAACTAATTAAACTAAACATGGCCCACATTTAGGTAGTTCACGTTATTCTATGCACATCAGTGTTCATTATGTAATAAGAGGTTCAAATGAGATTTCTCTTCAGGAAAAATTGTTTTCACTCAAGTGTTGAGCCTATTGCTCACTTGTTTTGCTCTGAAATCCAAGGTTTTATTACCTATTTATTGAGTGTCTTTATGTGTGGGGCATTGTGCTTAAATTTGAGGACACCAAGTAAACAATGTAGAGTCCCCACCCTCATGAAATTTAGAGTCCATTTACTATCTCCATAGTAACAGGTGCATATTTGCCTTTTTATTTTATTTTCATTTCTTCTTGCTATTGAAATTGAGCACTGACCGAGCTGGTTTGGCTCACCAGATAGTGTGTTGGATTGTGGACTGAAGGGTCCTGGGTTTGATTCCAGTCCAGGGCATATGCCCGGGTTGCGGGCTCAGTCCCCGGTAGGGGGCATGCAGGAGGAAACCGATCAATGATTCTCGCTCATCATTGATGTTTCTATGTTTCTCTCCCTCTCCCTTCCTCTCTGAAATCAATAAAAATATATATTAAAAAAGAAAGAAATTGTGGACTAAAGAATATGGTAGCCCTGGCCAGGTACTCAGTTGGCTGGAGCATCATCCGTACAACAAAAGGTTGAGGGTTTGATTCTAGGTCAGGATACATACATAGGTTGCAAGTTTGATCCCCTGGTCAGGGTGCATATCAGAGATAACTGATAGATGTCTCTCTCACATGGATTTTTCTCTATTTCTGTCCCTTCCTCTTTCTCTAAAACCAGTAAACATATTCCTGGATGAGGATTTTTAAAAAATGTTCATTTGTATACAGTTTTGTTGTGTTTAATATGCTATTAATTTATAGATTGATTTCTGCCTTGGGCCCCAGGGAAGAGTAGTCTCTAGATAAATAGACTTGGTTTTATGTATATACTACCTGAACACATTGGAACTTAATCGTTTGTTGACAATACCGAGTAAGAAAAAGTGATATTGTTAATAGCATAGGGATTAAAAATACCTGTTTGGAGGTGAGAGAGTACCGAAAAAGAACACTGATTCTGTCTTTTAAAAATATTTTTTATTGATTTGAGAGATGAAAGGAGAGGGAGAGAAAGATAGAAACATCAATTATGAAAGAAAATCATTGTTTGGCTGCCTCACACCCGGAATCAAGCCTGCGACCTGGGCATGTGTCCTGACCAGGAATCAAACTGCGACCTTCTGCTTCATAGGTCATTGCTCAACCACTGAGCCACACCGGCTGGGCTGATTCTATACTTTAATAATAACTAGTAACATTTAATGATCACTTACAATAAGCAAATTATTCTGGTTATGTATTACTAACTTATAGGGAATCACCAAACTTAATGGTTTAAAGCAACATTCATTTTGTTCATCAATTTGTATTTTGGCCAGTGCTCAGCAAGGACAGCCAGTCTCTGCTTCATTCACCATGAACTGGTGCCATTCAAAGTCTGGAGTCTGGAATCATCTGAAGATTTGTTCACTTATATGTCTTAAAGTTGATGCTGGCTGTCATCTCAGTGTGTAGCTGGGGCCACTGGAAAGAACAGCTTCACATGGTATGGCTTTTCTTACACAACGATGTTGGGTTGCAAGCATTCTGAGTGAGAGATTCAGGCAAGAGTCATGTTAGCTTGCATAACCTGGAATAAGAAGTCAGGCAGCATCCCTAGTGCTGTAATCCATTGGCCAATGCATGCAGAAAGGTTGCTCAGTTTCACGTGCAGAGGAAATAGAATCCCCATGCTGATAGAGGAGTGACAGTTTCTATAAGAACACATGGACCAGAAATGTTTCAGTGCCTTTTGGAAAATACTACCTGCCGCATTTCTATGTCACATTCCTATAATATAAAAATAATTTCCCCCACCTGACAAAATCCCCACAAAGTCTCCTTACATTATGGCATGAGGCACAAACTCCAGATCTAGGATCTCTTCATCCAAATAAAGTCCAGTTGTAAAAGCAGCTCCTTTGCTGTGTTTCCTCCTGCACAGTATTGATTTTCAGAGCTGGGAATTATCTGCCTCTTTCTCACCACTCAACATACAATAGGCGGGTAGGCTATAAAAGAGGGGAGTGGTACAGAAGGCCAATTACAAAATTTGAAATCAAGTTTAGCATTAATTTTTATTTTCTTAATTGGAAATAAATCCAATTGCATGAGAATGAATCTCTATGACTCTTGGCTCCACTTTTTGCATTCCTCTTTCTTTTTCATAATAAATTGCCTATGTTTGCTGCTCAATCATTTTTTTCACCCGTTTTCTACTCAGAATAGCTCATAAATCTAAAGGCCTGGTTTTCGTGTGTGTGTGTGTGTGTGTGTGTGTGTGTGTGTGTGTGTGTGTGTGTGTAATGTTTGGTGCTTCTTATATCGCTTTTAATCAAAGTTGGTGGTGTTTCTACCAATAAAATTCTCTTAAAATTTTGTGAGTTCCCTATTATCTCTATTTCAGTTTATACCATTAGAAAAAAAAAAGCCATTACTATAAATCTCTTGTCTAAGAAGATTGTTAAAGACACAATCTTTATAATGATTGTTTTAATGACAATTTTATGGATGAATCTATGTATGTCCAATCATATTTTATTTTCAATTTTAGCCCTTAAAATTGAACTCTGGACAACAGAATATCACCAGACGTAAGATAAAACTGTTGAGGATGTCAGAGAAATAGCCGTGTGAGAGCTCCCCTTAAAATTTCAACAATATGAACAGACATATCTCAATAAAAATTCCCTGATCAAATTACAAATACACCTGAGAGACCGGCACATTGAAACATCTATAGGTGGACAAGTGGAGCAAAAGGGGGAGGCGAAAACGTAGGAGCCAGGGATGCAGCCCAGCAGCAGGAGCTCATGGCAGGGCTCAGTCAGCCAGCAAAGGGAGGAATTTGGTTTTCCCTGACACTGCCTTCAGCTGGGAAGATAAAAATAAAAGACAGCTTCATGGCTTCCTTTTGTAGCTAGTATTCATTGTCACCTTCTCAGTGAGCCCTTTCGTAACTATTCCATCTAAATTTTGTTTTTCCATCCATAATACTCTTCATTCCAATTTCCAGCTTTGGTATTTTTCATGTAACATTCATTGAAATCTAACCTGCACAATATTTTACTTATTTATTTTATTTGTCTATCTCCCTCTCTACTATTGTACGTAAAATATTCATTTTAATTAATTTTCTCTCATGTCTATGTGTTTAAAGTTTGTTATTGAAGCTTTTAGAACTTGTTCTATAGGTAGAATTCGCAATGTTATAATCATAGACTTTTAGAGTCTCTGGATTAATCAGTACATGTGTTAATTCAAACATGTTTTTTCCATCACGTGATCTTAGAGTTATCTAACTCTACCAACTCATTTGTTTAAATTTTTAAAATAATTAATTTTGTTTCTTAAAAGACACTAACATTGTCCTGTCATAAAAATTTACATTCTAGTAACCAAACATCATTTTTTTATGACTTTCATTAGTCTGACTACCTTTTACCTGTACATGGGATTTTATTGCAGCTGTTTATTTTCCCCAACATTTTGACAGCATTTCTCCAGTGTTTCTTACGATCTATTGATATTCATAAGAAGTTAGCTGTCTCTCAAGTCATTGTTCCTTTGTAAATTACCTATCTTATTGTTTGTTTTTAAAGTGAAATATTATTATCCTTGATATGTCTGGTATTTTTTGTTTGTTTTCGGGAATATTTTTAAATATTTGCACCTTGGAATTAACTATTAATCTAATAATTTGTCTACCTTTAACTCTGGAAAAGAAGCAGCCATTACTTTTATTAATATTTTCCCTTAATGACGCATCTATTTATGAGGTGAATTTCTCAGTACAATCTTGTAATTTATTGATTATTTGACTACACCAAGTCTAAAGTCTAAATTTCATCTATTCCCAGCCTGGAATTTAAATTTTAATAACTATATTTTTCATTTCCAGCACTTTAAAAAAATATTTGCCATTTTTTGTTTAATATGTGCCAGATTATGTTTACCAGTTTCTTTAATTATTGACTATCATTACTTCACTTATATCTTTGGAGTTTTACAATATATTAATTTGTATTGTAGGTGCTTCAATTATTTTTACTTCATTTCCAGTAACTTATTTTCAGGTAATGTTTTTGTTAAGTTCTTTATAACAAATAATCGCTGATAATATATTAGTTTTCTTCACATGTATGAAATTTTGCCTTGTGAGATCATTTTAAGTGTGAGGTTTTCTCCTTAATTTTTCCTCTTTATTTTTGTGCTCTCTCTATTCTGCTTAGTGGTTTAGAATTTGGTTATGTATTGGTTTCTATTGGCTCCCAACCAAAAGATACTGGGGACATTCCAGATATAGCCATCACACCCATGCCTGGTGGAAGCTTGACTGAACTCTTCATCAAAAGACACTATGTGTTACTTTTTCCCACTAAGCACAATTTTAGATAAAGTTCTGTAAAAAGGTGTGCATCAACTTATTTCAAATATTTTTTTTCATAAATGGGAAGTCCTGCCTCAATAAAAAGCCTGCATCTAATTTATCATCTTCTTTATTTTATTTTTAAAAAATGATTTTAGAGATAGAGAAAGGGAGAGGGAGAAAGAGAAACATCAATATATTAGAGAAACATTGATTGGTTGGGTTGCCCCAACCAGGGATCAAACCTGCAACCTGGATATGTGCCCTGACCTGGAATTGAGCCAAGACCCTTTGGTGCTTGGGACAATGCTCCAACCAATTGAGCCACACCAGGCAGGGCTAGTTTATCATGTATTTGTCTTCTTCCAACTTGGAAATCATTAAACTATTCATGTCATCTATGCCCACTAGTCTGTTTCTGTTTCATCTTTGGTCATTAGAAATATTAACTGTGTTAAACATAATCATATTATTTAAATATTCTCTCTTTATAGTCTAGTAGTATGCATCTGAACAAATGCAAAAATGTGTGGTCTGCAAACAATTTAATCAGAATATCATCATGTTTATCATAATTAATTCCTTATAGAATTTTAAAATTACATTTATAAAAATCAACATTATGTCAATAAGACAATTATTCATTTTTTATATTATACTGGAACCAAAGTCCAAGTCAAGTGGAAATATAGTCAATAAAATGCCTGTGCCTACTTAGGATAAATTCATTAATTATGATCTTCTCTTAAAAATAGAGAGAGTCTTTGGTGTAAAGTATTAGTAGAATTTTTTTTTAGATAAATAATCAACTGTGGATCTAAAAAAAGAAACTATAGTCATAGTGACCTAAGACTCACACCCTAAAGGTGAGTAACATTAAGAAAAAGAGAATTTCTTCTCTAGTAGATTGTACAGGTTAGACATATTGAAGATTACATTTGTTTTTGTGACCATTTATTAATCACCTACTGAAACTAGTGATTATTATCTAGCCTGGTTCAAAACTCCACACCTATGACATAGAGATGGGGACCAATCTCCATGCAGATCATACAAATGAGAAATGAGGTTATTTTACTAGGAAGAAGAACGTATGGCAATGCAACAAATACAAGAGGGGAGTGGTGTTAAATGTGGCTGAAAACATATATTAATATAATATCACTTGTCAAAAGGACACTAAAATTTAGATTCTATGCACATAAATCATACTTATACACACATTTTTGTTTTTATTTTTTATCTGCAAATATATAAAATTATTTTTTCTAAACCACTGTCTTATATGGTTTAATATAAGTTGTGTATTTATCTGTTCATAAATCCCTAATTTACACATTAAACTACTTGAGGAAATCCTAGTTTAATTCAGCCTTTTAGGCATATACAATATAAATACCGCAATAAACACTAGATAAATTACTAGTTAATAGTATTAATATTCACATAGATTTCTAAATAAATATGTATTCAAATAATTTTCAATAAATGTCTGCCTAAATACACACACATGCACAAACACATCCATATGTTAAACTATTTCCAGATATTGTTGAAACAAAACTTTCCAAAATGTTGAGTATTTAGCATTAGCTGTTTCAATTAATAATGCTTAAAAGGCACTTATTTCAGCAAAAAGGCACTAATTATGAGAATATTTAATCACCTAATTAAGAATGTATTTTAGTAATAATATTAAAAGTGGAGTGAATAATTAAGTAGATTTAAGGACACAATTTTATTTTATGATGTATTATTTTAATTTATACTCTCCTTACTCCTTAATTTTCTAAATGTTCTCCAAACACATCAATCCAATATTATTGATCTCTCTCTCAAACCTGTTGACCAAAATATCTGGAATTTCTACTTCAATTATTATTTTTTTTTAATTTAACATCTTCAGAGATTGCCCTCTGCATCTTTTTACATTCACTAATTTTGGCTCTCCTTTGAGATAAACCTTTTATGGAGACTATCTTTCACTTAAAAAAAAGTAGAGTAATTTTCTTCTTTATCCACTGCCTCTTTAAGAATATATTTTATAGCCTCATGAAAAAATACACTACGCCTTTGAAGTTAGATTCATGTAATAACATTACAATTGCCTTTTTCTTGTTACTAATTTATCTCCAGTAAGTCACTTGTGTTTTCTATGAGTGTTACTATGATTATATCCACTTTAACCCTTGTGATCATCCTTCTCACCTTCTACGCGTGGTAGCAATGAAAAAAGGTATGCCCAATTCAGTACTGACTATGACAAGATAGAAGGGGTACTCAGAGTTCTGGATCTTTATGTAGAACCATTCTTCCCCTGCAATATGCTCAGCAGAATACTGATGGGACCAAGAACATTATTTTGCTAAACAAATTATTTATCTCCCAACCTGAATACCTTCCAACATTGGAGTGGGGGAAAGGAAAGCTCAAAGTATTTTTTACCACTGGGTAGACCACCTATCTTTCAATCTCATTTGGCCCATACACTTCTTACCCTTAGAGAACAGTAAAACTAATTCCATCGTGTCCTAGTCCTTGGTATATAAGTCAACATGAAGAATACCTTAACCAATAAAGAAATTAAAAATAAAAAAGAATCCAAAGCTTCCATGTCATCCCTCATCACCCAGATTGTAATACTTATATGGCTGAGTACCTACTCTTCTTCTTTTGTTATGCCTATTATTCATTATACATTGTGTCTCTTGAATTTCCTCTTTGTCATTGACAAAATTTCCCATAGTCTGATTACTGTGGAGGTAGTGATTTCATGCAGCCCTATTAAATCATGGGTGTTTTTTTTTTCTCACACCTGCTGGCACAAAAACATGCAAGTAAGGTAGGTGTTCTATATGTACATTAAAACAAAACCAATAGCAAACATAAATCAGTTTCTTTAAAATCTTAATGTCCTACAATTCACTAGATTTCATATTGCAGTAATTGACTATACTTCCAATCAGTCCTTCACTAATTTTAGTATGAGGTCTTCTTTTCTTTCCTCTACTATTGTATCCACTCAGTCTATGGGTCTCTTTTTCTTTCTTCATATACTCATTTTCTATGTGCTCAGCCAGTCTCACCTAAAACATGATAATTAATAAATTTAGATCTTTAGCCCTGAAATTTTCTCTGCATTTCAAACTTATATATCCTTATACTTCACTTTGTTGTGTAATATATATATCTCAAAAATAACATGGCTAAAACAAAACCCTATACTTTCCATTAAAAAATATGCTTGTCTTCATTTTTATTTATTTATTTAAATTCTTCATTTTTTAAAGTATCACATAAGTCTCTCTTTCCCCATGTTGACCTCTCCCCAGCCGCTCCCACCCCCAGCACATGCCCTCACCCTGCTACTGTCTGTGTCCATTGGTTATGCTCATATGCATGCCTACAAGTCCTTTGGTTGATCTAGCATGTATCTATCCTTGAAATCATGTATCTCTGGTTCATTACTGTGCCCTGTGTAGGAGTCAAATTGGTGTATCCTAAACTGAACTGCCAGTCTTCAATGCAGGACCAACTGTTTACGATCTTTCCCCATTAGGCTCTTGTCTGTCCTTCTAACACACTAAGCATTCCTGTCCCTGGGCTTTACATTTGCTATTGCCACTACCATGAATGTTCTTGCTCCAAACAGTCACATATTTCATCATTTTTTACCTTTATTTAGATCTCTGCCTAAATGTTACCTTTATAGAAATTTTTCCCTGGGTATTAACAAAACAAAACAAAACAAAAAAACTTTCTTTATGTCCTGTATTTCTCTTATGTCCTTCCCTCGTATATCTACTTATATAATCCTATATAATAAAGAGATAATATGCAAATTGACCCTCACTCTGTCATGCCATCACAGATGGCTGTGCCCACAGTGGAGGCAGGGTTCCCGTAACAAGTGATCAGCAGGGACCTGAGGCTGCATGGTGCCTGGCCAGGGCTGGGGACCTGAGGCTGCGCCCCCTGCCTGGGGGGCTTGACAGGAGACGCCCCCTGTCCCGGCACTGGGCTGGGGGACCTGAGGCTTCGCCCCCCTACTCAGACACTGGGCTGGGGGACCTGAGGCTGTGCCCCCCGCCCAGCGGGGCTTGACGGGGGTGGGGCCAGCCGGGTCTGGATCTTGCCCTATGGGGGTGGGGCCAGCCAGGTCTGGATCTTGTACTATGGGGGTGGGGCCAGCTGGGTCTGGGTCTTGTGTAATTTCGAGGTGCACATGGGTGGGCAGGGACTTGACTCTGGGTCCCGCAGAATGCCCCAGACTCTGACAGGAGGAGGATTTTCATATACATTTTACTAAATTTCTTTCATCTCTGACACTTCTATTATAGAGAAAGGGCAAATAGCAATATTAAAATATTTCTTTTAATTAATTCCCTTTTAATGTGCACAAATTGTGTGCACTGGGCCACTAGTCCTATATAGTAAAAGGCTAATATGCAAATAGAACGAACAGTGGAACAACTGAACAACTGGTGCTATGATGTGCGCTGACCACCAGGGGGCACACACAGAACATGGCAGGTGTCGGCAGAAGGCAGCAGAGTGTGGAACATGGCAGGTGTTGGCTGCGGTGGGATGGTGGAGCAGGTGAGTGGGGTCGCCAGACCAAGGCAGGGCACCGGTTTCTGTCATCAGAGTGAGCCTCTGGTGGTTACTGAAAATTCTTTGTTACTGCACGCCGCAATCCTGCCCAGTGCTTGCACCTGCTGCCAGCACTGCAACCATCGCTCTCACCCACTGCTGATGCTAGAGCCACTGCTCACACCTGCTGCCAACACTGGAGCCACCACTTGCACTCACTGCTGGCGCCCGCAGCCAGACCCAATCATTCGGCACTGTCAGCAGATACAAGCAGTGGCTGCCGGCCCTGATCACCCCTGAGGGCTTCTCCACCTCCCCCTGCTCCTGAGGGGTGATCAGGGCCAGCAGTCACCTCTTACACCGTCTGCCGGTGACAGCCCCTCTCGCACCTGCTGCCAGTGCTGGGCCACTGATAGGACCCACTGCCAGCACGGGCCCTACTCACACCTGCAGCCAGTGCCAAAGCTGCTGCTTGCACCCAATGCCAATGACTGGTGCCGGTCCTGATTGCTTGGCGCTGTCAGCGGGTGTGAGCAGCGACTGCCAGCCCCGATTGCCCCTGAGGGCTTCTTCACCTCCCCCTGCTCCTGAGGGGCAATTGGGGCAGCAGCCGCCACTCACACCTGCTAACAGCGCCAGACCCACTCACACCTGCTGCTGACATTGACCCCAATCACTCTGTGCCATCAGTGGTTGCGAGTGGGGCCGGTGCCATCAGCACATGGGAGTAGCAGGAGAGGGGCAGCCAGCAGACAGGAGACCCAGGGCCATGGCAGGAGGGACTGGGCAGGGGCCCATAGTTCCTTTCAAGGTGCACAAATTAGTGCATTGGGCCCCTAGTATACTAATATATTGCTCGTTTACTTGTTTTGTGACTAATTTCTTCACTAAGCTCTATGCTTCATTAAGTTCTATGCCTTGTCTTTCTCAGTTTTATGTCCCAGTTCTTAAATAGTCCTTACTATGTTTAAATTCTGAGTAAAAATTTTGTTGAATAAATCCCAAGTTATCTAAATCTAAACCCAACATAAGTCAGTCTTTTGGCTTCCTGTACTTCTGAGCTCCAAGAATCTTTATGATGGCTCTAATTTGCTAATACCCCATATATTGTTTGCATTGTGAACATCTATGGACATGAATCCTTAAACACCAATATCTGACCACAACTTGTCTATTTACCTTATTTCTCCACTCCAAACAGTCTTGTTTTAGGTCCTTAAATTTCTTAATACCCATCCCCATTTTTTTTCTTGGCTAATATACCACTTCATCCCATTCTCCACACTCATTTTATTCTCTGGAACTTCCCACCATGGTTGTTTACTTGAATTTCATATTACTAGTATTTCTCTTATATACCTTAATACATCAATGTCCACATTACCTCTGTCTATAATCCCCAACTTTGAGTAAATTCTACAATCATATTTCTTATCTTCAGCAAAATAGTCCTCAAGTACAATAAGAGAATCATCTAAGCAGATACTTTTCACTCAATGTATATTGAATTTCCATCTCAATAGCCATCTACATGGTTAAGAAAACCATCTGTGCCTTGTTCATTTCCTCCTATTACTATTAGCAGGTGTAGAGAAATTTAGAGACAAGCATCAATCTATACATGAACCTCATCCTCAATAGTTTTTTCACTTTTTTTTTTCACAAAGGATAACAGACTAGAGTTTGTAATTCAAAAGTGTGTTACTCTCAAATTGCCTAATCATCTTAATACATAGTTATTCTGTTCCTTTCTTGTCAATCTCAGAGACAAGGATGCGTCCATCTCTCTCCTCATTTCATTTTGCTTTTCATTTAAAGCCATAATTATTTCATTCTGGCCTTTTCTATTATTTTTTCTCTAAGGCACTAATTCCACCATCTACTTTAAATATTTAAGCCCCCAACCCACTTATCCCACCCACTTCCTTATTCTTCCACAAAACACAAAGCCAAATACCATAATTTGTTAAAATATTTTCTGACTTTCCCTAGGCAGTTTATCTCTTACTCTTTGTACCATCATGTAGAAATTATATACTCCTAGACCAAAAAGCAATGAGAAGGCTCTATAGGAACAATCATGTAAATGAGTAGCTCAATTAAAATCTCACTCATTAATCTGCATGTTTCTGTTGTATAAATGGGGTTGCAATAATATCAATTGTGCCTTTGTGTATGACTTCTTAGAAAACACCATGAAAGACCTCAAGGAAGAGCTTTGCTCAATCTGAGTATCATTTTCCAGGTATGTTGTTGGAATAATTATTTAAAACTATATATATATATATAGCCCTCATAAGATGGTTGCCTATGACCAAGCTGGCAGGAGGGGTTAGTGAGGGATGACCAAACGACTGAACAAGCAGGATGCATGGGGTGAACAGGATGGCAGGGGGGTTAGTGAGGGGCGACTAAACGACTAAACACGCGGGCTGCATGGGGCAACCAGGTCAGCAGGGGGGTTAGTGAGGAACAACCAAATGACTGAAGAAGCAAGCTGCGTGGGGTGACCAGGCTGGAGGGGGGGGCGGGCATGAGGAGTGACCAGGCAGGCAGGGAGGGGCAGTTGGGGGCAACCAGGCCAGCAGGGGGGACAGTTGGTGGCGACCAGGCCAGTAGGCAGGGCAGTTAGGGGCGACCAGGCTGGCAGCAGAGGGCAGTTGGGGAAAACTAGGCCAGCAGGGGGGGCAGTAAGAGGTGACCAGGTCAGTGGCGGGGGGCAGTTAGGGGCGACCATGCCGGTGGGGCGGGTGCACTTAGGGGCAACCAGGCTGGCACGGGGGGGCAGTTGGGGGCAATTAGGCTGGCATGGGGGTAGTGAGGGGTTACTAGGCTGTCGGGGGGCAGTTGGGAGCAACCAGGCTGGCAGGGGGGCAGTTAGGAGCAACCAGGCCAGCAGGGAGGGGGCAGTTGGGGGTGATCAAGCCAGCATGCAGAGGCAGTGAGGGGCGATCAGGCCAGCAGGGGGGGGGGGCACTTAGGGGCAACCAGGCAGGCAGGCAGGTGAGCGATTAGGAGCCAGTGGTACAAGATTGTGAGACAGATGTCCAACTACCGGTTTAGGCCCGATCCCCATGATCAGGCCTAAACCGGCAGTTGGACATCCCCCAAGGGGTCCCAGATAGGAGAGGGTGCAGGCTGGACTGAGGGGACCCCCCACTTCATGCATGAATTTCGTGCATCGGGCCTCTAATATATATATATGGCATAAGAAAGAATAATGAATACATTTTCTATATTTGAGGGAAAGCTGAAATTGGCTCCTAACCATACAGTCTAAGAGCATTCCCTATTCCAAACACTATAAATCATGATAATTATTTTTTTTAATTTATATGCTTGTAAAAAAAAAAGTAAATTTCCAAACCCATGAACATTAAAATAAAGATGATGTGGTGATTTTTATCCCAAATATATTTGGTACAATAGGACTAGCAGCACAGTTGCTAATTTGATTCTATAAGACTTTGGAAATGCTCTTTCTTTCTCATTGTCATCTAGTTCAGCAGCCAAACTTTAGGTGATGCCAAGAAAGGTACAAGCTAATGGACTGCTGTCAGGTGACTAATGTCTCTTCACCTGGCAATTGCACCATGTACATATTTCTGCTGAATTATAGCTGTCCCTCCAATGGTCACCATTTATCCTCAAACCCCAAAATTCTTCATTCCCATCCCTGGTCAACTTTGAGGTCTTCGTAACATTTATCTTTCTCTAGCAAATTGGCAATAGGAGTGAAAGAGTCATTGGTTTGAGTGTCGGAAGTAAGGAAATTCTGGGAAACGTTGCTTCCAAAACATAATACTTGTAATTAAGGATTTTAATATGGTGATGGAATTTTCAATCCATTAGAAAAGCAAGTAGAAAAAAACTAAATCTCTGAATTATGTAAAAAAAAATAGCAATTTATTTCTCTCAAAAAAAAAAAAAAAAGGAAGTCTGAGACAGACAGTTCAGGACTGGTAAACAGATTCATAACATCTGTAATGCAAGTTCCCACCATGTCTGTTCTATCATTTTTTAGTTGATACTTTCATCCTAGATGGTCCAATATCCTTCTGGAACTCCAGGTGTTATTTCTAAGTTCTAGGCAAGACAAAGGCAAAGATATTTTCCCAGCTTGAGAATTACATGGATATGTTTCCAAAGTAGTCAAGAAATCTTTCATTTTGTGATTTTTATAGGCCATTCAAAATTATCTGAGTATATAGCAATAGTCACCTTTTAGGTTTATATTTCCTACAATAGAGTATAGTTTGCTTTCAATACATGATTTAACAATGCTATATTTCTAAACATTCTTATCATCTTATGTGTACATTAGTTAGAGAACTAGTGAGCTACAGCTGTATAATTTCATGTTCAATTTAATGATGTATAAAACTACCTAAGGTATCAGTCTTTTCATATTTAAGCAAATTCAAATCTGTTGTGATTCTGAATTAATGAAATGTAATTAAATGTTCTGAGACATGCAGTAGACATATTAGCTTATATCACAAATGATTTGTCATACATTTAGGAACTGTTTCTAAAAGAATGTAGAAACTAGCTCTACACATTAATTCAGGTTCTAGAATTCAAACTTTAAGTTCCACTGGCAATAAACAAATAAAACACATAAACCAGAATTTTAATTAAAATGGAAAATATGTTCTGCTTAACTTGAAACTGTCACTCAATAAATACTTAGAATTTTGGATCTTACAAGGATTTATAACTGGCTAGAATGCATTAGGCTTTTGCACATGGTTAAAGTTTTGAAACAAATGTTGCATTCTGGTATAAATTTATTTAGAAGAAAATTTTAAGTCTGTTTCCCAAATAAACCCCAGTGAAAACAATTCTACTGCTTGAGAATCTATGTTTTTGAAACATTTATGAATTACATCAGTGGTGCAAAGGTCATGTATAAGCAGATATATTTTTGAATTTTCTTTAAGTTTCATAATATAAATTTATTATTTACTAATCTAAATTTTAATATAATCTTAATATTTGTTAGGCTTTTAGCATTTGTCAAATGCATTAGAAAACAAACAAGTAATCATTGAGAGCCAATAAAGTTAAAGATAAGGTTTTTTAAAATTTTGCTATTGAAAGAATCCAGAGGAAAAATATTAACTAGGCATTCAACAAACATTTTGAAGTTCTATGAAGTCTAACAATAAATGCTTTTGCTTAAGTTCAAAACAGTATTATTTAAATGGACTGTAATTAATCTATTCCATGACATTGATTGTCAAGTGTACTTCATAACAGAATAGCTGTCAAAGCTTAATTATTATATTTTAGTTAGTACTATCTTCCTCACTTATTAACTTCAGTGGATTTAATAAGAAAGAAAGGTTCTGCAAAGCATAAATGATCAAGCTATCATCAAATTTCTTTGCTTGAGTTCTCTCACTCTCTTAAGAATTAGAGAATCCATACAATATGGCTCATCAGAACTCTAAAGGAAAGTTGTGTCTAATATCTGCTCTTCCAAATGTGTGCCTGTGCCTAGTCTTTTATTTTCTGATCCTTCTTAACAGACCTCAGGTCTCCCCTTGCTTTGGTTCTCCAGGGTCTTCCCAAAAAAGACATTAGGAGGCAAAAAGACTATTGCAGTCCCCTTAAACCACAAAGGAACATGCCTACCACATTTGAGTCTTAAACTGATTTAGGCAAAATTTGGAAACTAAATTTTAAAAGATAATCAGTTGATACCCTAACATAGAGAACATATTTTTTTGGAAATTATGAATAATGATGAAATAAATATGACATATTGCCTAACTTTATAGAAAATAAATTGAGGAAAATTATACTGAAGACTTTGCTTGACAATTTATAACTGTTGGTAAAAGAAGCATACACAATATCTGGTTTTTTAAATGATACAATTTGTTGAAAGTATAGCCAAAGCTACCCATTTAGCAAGGAAGCTCTTTGAAGTGTATCGCTATAGCTACCTTATCCAAAATGACCCAGAATAAATGGCTGATTCAACCTTATCTAAGAAGTTATATTTTTCTCCTAAGTAATAATGAATACACTCTCTGGTAGGCTGCCTTATTAAAAAAAAATGCCCTGAGAATATCCAAGGTAGAACAAAAGTAGGTTTACAGTTGTTTAATGATATATGGAAAATAATCTTAATAATAAAAACCCAGGATTGTAAGGACCGCTCACGACCAAACAGACCATCCGGAAGTCAGCGCTGGGTTGCCCAGCTGCAGCCTGGCAACCCAACAATGACTGCCCAGGTGGCTGAGTCCCAGAAAGTGAGTCAGGTTCTTATCTGCAGCCTCAGTGGAAGCTGTTGATCAGTGTACTTACCACTCTCTTTCTCTCCCTCTTTCTTTCTGATCTTTGGCTTTTCACTGGGGCTACTGTTAAGCTCCACCTCTTTTATCAGGCCCTGGAGATGCTGACTGGCATAGGAACTGACCAATCAGAGACAAAGGTGGGTGCTGCGGGGAACCAATGGCTCTCTAGGAAGCGGAGCTTTTGATGCTGACTGGCATAGACACTGACCAATCAGAACCAAATGTGGGTGCTATGGAGAGTCAATGGCTGCCTAGGAGGTGGAGCTTCTCATGCTGACTGGCATAGGAACTGACTAATGAGAACCAAATCTGGGTGCTGTGGGGAGCCAATGGCTGCTTAGGAGGTGGAGCTTTTGACGCTGACTGGAATAGGAACCGACCAATCAGAACCAAAGGTGGGTGCCGTGGGGAGCCAATGGCTGCCTAGGTGGCCGAGCTTTTGACGCTGGCATAGGAACTGACCAATCAGAACCAAATTGGCCAGCAGAGGAGGGCAGGTGGGGGTGAGATCAGGCTTGCAGGGAGGGCCTTTGGGGGCGAGATCATGCCGGCAGGGGAGAGCAGTTGGGGGCAACCAGCCAGCAGGGGAGGGCAGTTAAGGGTGATCAGGCTGGCAGGCAGAAGCAGTTAGGGGCAATCAGGTAGGCAGGTAGGTGAGCAGTTAGGAGCCAGTGGTTCCAGATTGTGAGAGGGATATCTGACTGCCGTTTTAGGCCCGATCCAAAATGGCAGCCAGACAACCCACAAGGGGTCCCCAATTGGAGAGGTTGCAGGCTGAGTTGAGGGAACCCCACTCCGTGCATGAATTTCATGCACCGGGCCTCTAGTTGGTAAATAATAATACAAGGATAAACTCTGTGTTTCACATACTCACAACTGTACACCTACTTTTGCACCACGGTGTATACTTTTATGTGTCATTATGTAGGAAGCAGCAGGAAGATTTCAGACGTTTTATAAATAAAAGTAATAATTGTGGCAGGCCAAAATGAAATTGGAAGAGATGCATTATATTCAGAATAGCTTTGTCTCATTTCTAAACAGCCAGTCCTAACCCCATTTATTGAATTGGAAAAACACTTTATTTCCATGACACTTGAATAAACATAGAAGTGGCCTTCTTTTTTCTTTTTAAAAAAATAAATGTATTGGGGAGACATTGGCTGATGAAATTATATAGGTTTCATATGTACATTTCTATAATACAGCATCTGTACATTGTATTGTGTGTTCACCATTCAAAGTCAAGTCTCCTTCCATCTCCATTTATCCCCCTTTACTGTCTTCCACCTCCCCTCACCCCTTTCCCTCTGGTGGCCTTCTCAGTTTGCCTGCTGTTTTCTGGTCGGGAAATGTCAGTACCTAACTAGCTCAGGGATTAAGAGAAAGGTCTTACCACATGTCATTACAGCTAGTTAATTGCTCCGACTTCTATCATAGATGGTAATCATCATGGATATTTTCTGTTTTGAAAATAAAGAAATAGCTAATGAAAGATAGTTTTATGAATGTTTATGAGGAAAAAAATAGTTTCAATCCAGAAGATCATCATTTTCTGAAGTTGCGCTTTGAAAGGTAGGCTGTGGAAGTGATTTTCTCAGATTCCCTCTGGCCAATTCATAGAACAACAGTGATCAATCACAATTGTTTTTACAGAATTGAGTTGCTGGTACAATGTCACAACAAACTGATTAAATTCTCCCAGAAGAAATCATCAACTCTATTTGGACTAATGCTATCTAAGATCTTAAGTTGGAAAGCTGTTTTCATTCACCCTTCAAGGAAAAGTCTTGCTTTTGAAAACTCAGCAAAACCGATTTAATATTTTCAGAATAGACCTTATCCAAACAGTACAATACACCATTTTCCACATTTTAGGATACTATATATATTGTTATTAGTATAATAATGACAATTAATCTATATTTCAAAATATTTTAGTAATTAACCCATCTTGATGCAGTGTTTTAAATTGTCTCCCTTTTCTCACACATGTTTACTTCTCCTCTTATTTTAATACTAGAGGCCCGATATAAGAAAATTCATTCAAGAATAGGCCTTCCTTCCCCCGGCTGCCAGCCCTGGCTTCCCTCCGGCACCTGGGACCCAGGCTGCTTCCCTGATGTGGCCACTGCAGTCACCCGGGACCCGGGATGGCTTCCTTCCGGCCACCCACAGCCACCCAAGCCCATGGCTGGCTTCCCTCGGGCCTGGCTTTGTCAGGAAGGATATTACCCTTTTATTATTATGTTACTCTTTTATTATTATAGATATTTAAAATGTCTGTTTATCCTGATCATTGTTCTCTCTTTATTATACAACTTGAATATCGTATATATAATTTCAAAACATGAATATAAGTATGACCAATTTTTTAAAGTATATTTTTATTGATTTCAGAGAGGAAGAGAGACGGAGAGAGAGATAGTAACATCAATGATGAGAGAGAATCATTTATAGGCTGCCTCTTGCGCATCCCCCACTGGGGATTGAGCCTGTAACCCAAGCATATACCCTTGACCAGAATCAAACCTACGACCCTTCAGTCTGCAGGCCAATGCTCCATACACTGAGCCAAGCCGGTTAAGGCAGTATGATCAATTTTTTGATGCTCCATGATATTTAATAAATGTTATTTAACAATAATTTGTCAATATGCTGATAACCTCAAGGGAGGATTGAGTCAGATTTAATCAGCCACTGTTATAAAGTAACAATCAGGAATATATTTGGGCTCAGAGTTATAGAACTCCTTCTCTTTCTTTTGTCCTTCCTTCCTTCTTTCCTTCCTTCCTTCCTTCTTTCCTTCCTTCCTTCCTTCCTTCCTTCCTTCCTTCCTTCCTTCCTTCCTTCCTTCCTTTCTTCCTTCCTCTCTTTCTTCCTTCTTTCCTTCCTTCCTTCGTTCCTTCCTTCCTTCGTTCCTTCCTTCCTTTCTTCCTTCCTTCCTTCCTTCCTTCCTTCCTTCCTTCCTTCCTTCCTTCCTTTCTTCCTTCCTTCCTTCCTTCCTTCTTTCCTTCCTTCCTTCGTTCCTTCCTTCCTTCGTTCCTTCCTTCCTTCCTTCCTTCGTTCCTTCCTTCTTTTTCTTTCCTACCCTCTCTTCCCCTAACCCAGTGGTCGGCAAATCATGGCTCGCAAGCCACATGTGGCTCTTTGGCCCCTTGAGTGTGGCTCTTCCACAAAATACCATGTGCGGGCGTGCACGTACAGTGCGATTGAAACTTCGTGGCCCATGCACAGAAGTCGGTTTTCAGCCTGGGCGAGTCTATTTTGAAGAAGTGGTTCTAATGCCGAGCCACACACAAGGGGCCAAAGAGCCACATGTGGCTCACAAGCCACAGTTTGCCGACCACTGCCCTAACCCTTTCCCATTCTCTCCCCTCTCATCTTCATCCTCCTGCTCCTCTTCTTCCTAAAGCCTCTTCTTCATTATGATATGAAATAGCTAGAAAGTATGTCTATTCTACACACATTCTTGTTAATAATAAAATAGTGGTGCAGTGCACAAAATTCATGCTCTTTAAAAGGGAATTAATTAGAGGAAATAGTTTAACATTGCTATTTGCCCTTTCTCTATAATAGAAGTGTCAGAAATTAAAGAAAATTAGTAAAATGTATGTGAAAATCTTCCTCCTGTCAGAGTTTGGGTTGTGCCATGGGACCCAGAGTCAAGTCCCTGCCCATTTGGGTGCCCCTCGAAATCACGGGAGACCCAAACCCAGCCAGCTCCACCCCCATTGGATGAGATCCAGACCTGGCTAGCCCCACACACATCAAGCCCTGCCAGGTAGGGGGCAAACCTCAGGTCCCCTGGCCCAGTGCCGGGCGGGGGCACAGCCTCAGGTCCCGCATCAAGCCCTGCTGGGTGAGGGGTGCAGCCTCAGGTACCCCAGCCTGACACCAGGGAGGGGAGTATGGCCTGAGGTCCCCCCACCTGGCACTGGGGCAGAGGGCGTGGACTGAGGTCCCTTGGCCCATCACCAGGGCAGGTGGTGCACCCTGAGGTCTCCTGTAAAGCCCCGCTGGTTGGGGGGCATGGTTTGAGGTCTCCCGTCAAGCACTGCCAGGTGAGGGGTGCAGCCTGAGGTCCCCAGTCAAGCCCCACCAGGTGGGGGGACGTGGCCTGAGGTCCCCAGTCCAGCCTTGTCTGGCAGGGGTCACAGCCTCAGGTCCCCCTCCCCGGCCTGGCACAACATAGCCTCAGGTCCCTGCTGATCGCTCATTAAGGCTTAGTATGGGAACCCCGCCTCCACCATGGATGCAGCCATCTTGTGTTACGGGAATCCTGCCTTCCCTGTGAGGGCAGCCATCTTGTGTTACGGGAACCCCCATCCACTGTGGGTGCAGCAATCTTGTGATGGTGTGAGGTTCAATTTGTATATTACCTGTTTATTATATAGGATGCTACAGAGGCCATCTGAGTTCTGGAATATAACCTAGTTTGTGAAAATTATTGATTATGCATTAAAATGTGTATTATTATCTTAGCATTGAAATTTTCATAATTCTTTAAGAAAAACATAGCTCTAGTATGGAGCCCCACATATTTGATATTCTAAAGAATGAATTAGCAGTTTACTCTCAAATGAAAAAGATCAACTTCAGGTTTAAAATAACAGAAGCATTTAAATAGGGAGGCACAAGGATTGTGAGAGCTAATTTTTTTAAATGTGTAACAAACATTTTATTTTATATTTATTTTGTTTTAAATCCTTATTGTTGAGAGTATTAAATATGCCCTCTTTTTCCCCCATTTACCCCTTCTAACCCACTCCTGCCCCTTACCCTAGGCCTTCACCACACTATGTGTCCATGGGTTATGCATATATGCATACAAGTTCTTTGGTTGATCTCTTCCCACCCACCCAACCACCCCACCTTCCCTCTGAGGTTCGACAGTCTGTTTCTATGCCTCTGGATCTATTTTGTTCATTAGATAACATAAATGAATGAGATCATGTGATATTTGTCTTTCTCTGACTGGCTTATTTCACTCAGCATACTAGTAATACTCTCCAGGTCCCTCCATGCTGTTTCAAAGGGTAAGAGGTCATTCTTTTTTTACTGTTTCATAGTATTCCATGATGTAAATCTACTGCAGCAGTTTTATCCACTTATCTGCTGGTGGTTACTTGCATTGTTTCCAGACCTTAGCTATTATAAATAGCACTGCTCTGAACATAGGGGTACATACATTCTTTCTGGTTGGTGATTCGAATTTCTTAGAATATATTCCCAGAAGTGGGATCACTGTGTCAAATGGCAATTCCATAATTAAAGTTTTGTGGAAATTCTATACTGTTTTCCATAATGGCTGCACCAGTCTGCATTCCCAACAGCAGTGTATTAGGGTTCCCTTTTATCCACATCCTCGCCAGCACTTATCATTTGTTGATTTGTAGGTGGTAGCCATTCTGACAGCTGTCAGGTGATACTTTATTGCCATTTTAATTTTCATCTCTCTGATGGCCAGTGACTTTGGGCATTTTTTCATATGTCTTTTGATAATCTGTATCCCTTTGGAGACGTATGTATTAAGTCCTTTGCCCATTTTAAAATTATATTATTTGTATTATTTTGTTAAGTTGCATGAGTTTCTTATATATTTTGGATAGTAACCTTTTATCAGATGTATCATTGTCAAATATATTCTCCAACACAGTGGAATCCCTTTTCATTTTTTTGATGGTTTCTTTTGCTGTGCAGAAGCTTTTAGTTTGGATGTAGTCCCATTTGTTTATTTTCTCCTTAGTTTCCTTTGCCAAAGGGGCTCTATCACTAAACATATTGCTACAAAAGATGTCTGAAATTTTCTGTCAACAATTCTTCTAAGATTTTTATGATTTCATGTATTATATGTAAGTCTTTTATCAATTGGATTTTTTTTCTTGTGTGTGGTGTAAGTTGGTGGTCTGGTTTCAATTTTTTTGCATGTATCTGTCCAAGTTTCCCAACACCACTTATTGGACAGATTGTCATGACTCCATGATATGCTTTTGCCTCCATTGTCAAATATTAATTGAGCGTAATGGCTTGGGTTGATTTTCTGGGGTCTCTGTTCTGTTCCATTGATATATATGGCTGTACTTGTGCCAGTACCTGGCTGTTTTGATTTCAGTGGCTTTGTAATATAACTTGATAACTGGTGTTATGATCCCTTCGACTTTGTTCTTCTTTCTCAAGATTGCTGCGGCTATTTGGGTTCTTTTTGGTTCCATATAAATTTTTGGAATATTTGTTCTAGATCTATGAAATATGCCTTTGGGAATTTAAAAAGGATTATATTGAATCTATAGATTGCTTTGGGTAGAATGGACATTTTAATGATATTAATTCTACCAATCCATGAACACAGTATATTCTTCCACTTGTGTATATCTTCTCTATATCTTTTTCAACATCCTGTAGTTTCCCCAGTAAAAGTCTTTTACCTCCTTGGTTAAGTTTATTCCTAAGTATCTTAATGTATTTGTTGCAATGGTAAATGGGGTTGTTTGCTTAGTGTCTCTTTCTTTGAATTCATTATTAGTGTATAAAAATGCCATCCATTTCTGGATATTAATTTTGTATCCTGCTACATGGCCTAATTCATTTATTAAATCTAGGATTTTTGTGTGTGCAATCTTTAGGGTTTTCTATGTACAATATAATTTCATCTGCAAATAGTGAAAGTTTCAGTTCCTCCTTTCAAATTGGATTCCTTTTATGATTTCTTCTTGACTGATTGCTGTGGCTAGCACTTCCAGTAATGTGATTGCTGTGGCTAGCACTTCCAGTAATGTGATGAATAACAGTGGTGAAAGTAGATATCCCTCTCTTGTTCCTGTTTGTAGGGGAAATGATATTAGTTTTTGCCCATTGAGTATGATATTGGCTATAGGTTTGTCATATATTGCCTTTATTACATTGAGGTCTGATACATCTATTCCCAATTTATCAAAAATGGGTATTGGATTTTGTCAAATGCTTTTTCTGCATCTATTTATATGATTATATAATTTTTGCTTTTCAATTTGTTTATGTGATGTATATGTTTATTGATTTGTGAATATTATGACAGCCTTGCATCCCTGGAATAAATCCCACTTGGTTATGGAGTATGATCTTTTTAATATATTGCTGGATCCGATTTGCTACTATTTTGTTGAGGATGTAAGCATCTATGTTCATCAGGTATCTGGCCTATAATTCTCCTTGTTTTTATTGTCTTTATATGGTTTTGGAATTAGAATAATGCTGGCCTCATAAAACGATATTGGAAGTATTCCTTTCTCTTGGATTTTTTTGGAATATTTTGAGTTTAGTTGTTTTTTCTTCTTTGAATGTTTGGGAAAACTCCCCTGTGAAGCTGTCTAGACCAGGGCTTTTGTTTTGCTTTTATTGTTGCTTCTATTTTGTCAGTTGTTATTTTCCTATTCAGGTTTTCTGATTCTTACTGATTCAGTTTTGGAAGATTGTATTTTTCTATACATTTGTACATTTCATCCACATTGGCCAGCTTGTTGGCATATAACTGTTTAAACTATTTTCTTATAATCTTTGTATTTCTGTGATGTCAGTTGTTACTTCACCAAATTTGTTCTGATTTTACTTATTTGGGTCCTATCTCTTTGTTTCTTGATGAGGATGGATAAAGGTTCATCAATCTTGTTTATCTTTTCAAAGAACCAGCTCTTTGTTTCATTGATCTTTTGTATTTTTTTTAGTCTCCATGTCATTTATTTCTGCTCTAATATTTAATATTTCCACCCTTATACTTACTGTTTGCTTTTTTTGTTGTTCTCTTTCTAATTCTTTAAGTTGTATGGTTAAAACTTTATTATTAATTTTTCTTGTTCTTTGAGGTAGTGCTATGAATTTCCCTCTCAGAACTGCTTTTGCTGTGTCCCATAAATTTTGGGTTGTTTTGTGTTCATTTTCATTTGTTTCCAGAAAGTTTCTTATTTCATTCTTGATCTCATTAGTAACATTCATCTATACTAATAAAAGAGTAATATGCAAATTGGTCCCAGTGCCCTCATGGTAACAACTGAACTGCAGGCTGCATGGGGCGACCAGGCTGATAGGGGTTTAGTGAGGGATGACCAAACGACTGACCAGCAGGCTGCGTGGTGTGGCCTGACTGGCAGGGGGCGCAGTGAGGGGTGACCAGGCTGGCAGAGGGGGGCAGTGAGGGGTGACCAGGCTGACGGGGGGGGGGCAGTTAGGGGTGACCAAGCCAGCAGAGGGGGGCAGTGAGAGGTGACCAGGCCAGCAGAGGGGCAGTTAGGGGTGATCAGGCAGGCAGGCAGGTAAGCAGTTAGGAGCCAGTGGTCCCGGATTGTGAGAGGGATATTCGACTACCAGTTTCAGCCTGATTCTTGGGATCGGGCCGAAACCAGCAGTCGGACATCCACTGAGGGGTCCCAGATTAGAGCACTTCCAGGCTGTGCTGAGGGGACCCACCTCTCCTGTGCACGAATCTCATGCACCTGGCCTCTAGTTGTTTAATAACATGCTATTTAACCTTCATGAGTTTAAATGTTTTTAAGTGTTTTTACTGTAGTTGATTTCTAATTTCATTCCATTGTGATCCGTGAAGATGCTTGATATAATTTCAAACTTCTTGAACTTGTAGAAACTTGTTTTGTGTCCTAATATGTGGTCAATATTCATGAATGACCCATGTAATTCTGAAGTTTTTGTGTGAAGTGTTCTATAAATATCAATTAATTTCATCTGATCCAGAATGTCATTTAGAGTTACTGATTCCTTGTTATTTTTTTGGTCTGGAAGAGCTATCCAGTGAAGTCAGCAGGATATTAAAGTCCCTTACTATGTCTGTATTGCCATCAATCTCTCCATTGAAGTCCTTCAAAAGTTTGTTTGTTTTTAAATATATTTAGATGCCCCTATATTAGGTGAATATGTGTTTTCCAGGGTCATATCCTCTTTTTGGATTGATCCCTTTAGTATTATGTGGTGACCTTTATTGTCTCTTGTGATTGCCTTCATTTTGAAGTCTATTTTACCAGATATGACTATTGATATCCCAGCTTTTTTTTTTAATTTCTATTTGCATGGAAATTTTTTTTTCATCTCTTCACTCTCATCCTGTGTGAGTCTTTTGTTCTGAGTTGCTCTCTTGTAGTCAGCATATAATTGGGTCATGTTTTTGTATCCATTCAGCTACCCTGTCTTTTGATTGGATCATTTATTCCATTTACATTTAAGGTTATTATTGATAGATACTTTTTTATTTCCTTTTAATTATATATATACATTTCTTCTAATTACAGCAGTACCTTTAACAGTTCTTGCAGTACTGGTTTGGTAGTGATAAACACCTTTAGACTCTTTTTGTCTGAGAAGCTTTTTATTCCACCATCTATTTTGAATGATAGCCTTGCTGGATTTAGTAATCTTTGTTTCACATCCTAGCTTTTTATTAACTTGAATACTTCATGCCATTCCTTTTTGGCCTGTAGAGTTTCTGATGAAAAATCAGCTGACATTCTTATGGGGACTCCTTTATAAGCAACAAATTGCTTTTCTTTTGCTGCCATTAAGATTCTTTGTCTTTAATTTTTGGCATTTTAATTATGATGTTTCTTTGCATGGCCTGTTTGTCTCTTCTTGCTTTGGGATTCTCTGTGTCTCTTAAAATTGTGTAAATTTTCCTTCACCAGGATAAGGAAGTTTCTTGCCATTATTTCTCAAATACATTTTCTAACCCTTGCTCACTTTGTTTCCCTTCTGAAACTCCTCAGATGTGAATATTTCATGCTGTCCCACAACTCCCTTAATCTGTCCTTGTTTTTACTTTTTTGGTTCTCTGACTGAGTGATTTTTTTTCTACCCTGTCTTCTAATTCACTGTTCCAATCTGTGGGTTCCCCATTCTGCTGTGTATTCCTTCTACTGTGTTCTTTATTAGTGCTATGTCACTCTTCATTGTAATATATTTTCTTATGCTGTTGAGCATCTTTACCATCATTATTCTGAGCTCTATGTTTGATAAATTTCTTATCTCCATCTTATTTATCTCTTCTCCTGGATATTTATCTTGTTATTTCTTGTGGGGATTGCTTTTTTATCTCCCCATTTTGGCTGCCTGTTTGAGTTTGTTTCTATATATTAAGTAGATCTGATATGCCTCCAAATTTCTAGTGCAGGCAATGTCATACACTGTTTCTGACTGACCCTGATTAAGGTAAGGGATGGAATTGATGAGAGGGGGGGATTTTTGAGTGAGTTTATGATATGAAATAAGTAACTTTAGTTTTTAACTCTTTTGAATGTTTTATTCATGGATGATGTGTCAACTAATTTTATATCCTCAGCACACTTAGGGCATATTAAGATAATGACAACAGAAATAACAATGCAAAAATAATAATTGCTTATATTTCTTGGGTACTTATTATTTGCCAAACACCACTCTAAGAACTATATAGAGATGAACTAATTTCATTTTCACAGAAAATCTAAGAGTTAGTCAACATAATATCCCCATTGTACAGATGAAGAAATTAAGATATTAAAATCATATTTTGCCCATGAAGAAAGAGAGAAACTGGTGAAATGAAACAGGAAATTAAGTAGAAAAAAAACAGACAACAAAACACTTCATCAAGACCCCAAGAAGATTGAGAGACATGAGAAGTCCATGTCCATGTATCAGGCACTTTGGTAAATTAGGGTGTGATATTTTGGAACAGTATTTAAGGACCTCCCCAATGCCTTATAAGTGGCCACTTTTTAAAGCTCTTCTTATGGTTATTTTTATATCTATAAACAAGCACCAGGGTCAGATGTCCCTCATAAAAAAAAAATCTTCAAATATTCTCTGAAACTATTAAAGTAGTTAGTAACAAAGGAAGGGAACAAATGGAATTAGACATTAAGTAAGATTAATTAAGAAGGAGTAGTTTCAACGTCACTCTGGGCAACTGAGTGGACAGAAAAGTCCAGCTTTCCAAACCCTTCAAGGAACAACTGGCCCCTTCTCCCAGGTTAACAGGAGAGGGATACACAGCAAGGGGGGATTCCTCTGCTAGGGCATGAACAGTGGGAGCCAAAATGGCAACCATAAAGGAGAGGAGGGAAATGTGGGAAAAGAATCAAATAGGATAAGAGCACTGAACCCCAGAAGATCCAGGAAAGGGATTAGATAGAAGGAGGGCCCAGCACAGCCCCATGAAAAATTAGGAAGAAGATAGGATAGTTTGAAAGACAGCTTACCCCTTCCCAAACCCAAGGAGATATAATCAAAGCTTGACAAAGGCCCCAGTTGCCCTCTCTCCACAGCAGCCATGCAGGCCTGGGTATGGCAGTGTGCAGGCTGAAGTGCAGCACCGAACATGGGCCTGAGGGGAAGAGAGACAAAGCCAGATGCCGATGTGGGGTAATAGCCGAGCAGCTCTGGGCCCTGGCCTTCATCCTGTGTTTGGTGAGGACAAGTGCTGGCCCGCTGCCCCGGAGGCTGGACTTGTGCAGCGAAGCAGACCTGAGCCACCTGGCTATGGATCAGACATCACCTAAACCCTACTCCCTTATTTTTGCTTCAATAAATCTTGCCACAATACTTCCAATTTTCCTTTGTGCAAATCCCCAACATTATTTTCTTGT
Organism: Cnephaeus nilssonii; assembly: GCF_951640355.1. Taxonomy (NCBI): domain Eukaryota; kingdom Metazoa; phylum Chordata; class Mammalia; order Chiroptera; family Vespertilionidae; genus Cnephaeus; species Cnephaeus nilssonii. The sequence goes on from NC_137079.1 coordinate 79,428,047, forward strand.
GACTTCACCAGAGCCTACTTCCGAACTGGTCCAGCACACCTGCGTTGGTCCCACTCCAGGTCCAGCAACAAAACTATCCACAAAGAAAACCTTAGGCATGTTCTTTGAGGTTAGGTTGTGCACCTTAAAGCCCTTTATATCTCCTGCAAACTGCAACCATTAGAAACTTCTTGTTGATACGGATTATAAAGGCAATGGTTTCATAGCTTTTTAAGTTCACATCTCTATGTGCAGATAGCAATCACCTTGAAAGACTGATTGCTAATGTTCAAATTGCCTTTTGTGCAAGGCTGACAAATTTTAGATCCAATTGCTGTTGGCTACATTTTCAGAAAGGTAGATCTTAATAATGACATTTAATTTTTCCTTTTTGAACAAATAAATGAGTTTCAAGACTGTTTCTACAAAGACGAAGCACTATATAAATTCCACATGAAAGCAAGCCCTAATTTAAAAAATAATACCCTAATGATGCCTAATTACTTCCTTGAGAATAAGCAGCAACCTAATTAGTCACCTTTATCTTCCTGTGCACCTGGAATTGCCATTGTGAATGAAGCATACAAAGCACACCCCATTTTAAAAAACAATACCCAGAAGTAGAGGAAACTGAGAAGGCTGGGTTAGGAAGGCAAAGTAATTTATGACCAATCATTACAATTTCTAATGGCATTTGATCCATTTTTAGGGAATTGATACAATAATTAATAGAGTTTGGAAAAAGCCCAATTGCAAGTTTCATATAATTACTTTAGGGCTAAACATTAAACACTTCCTATAAAGTTAGATAGAATGCAGTTTGAACCGACGGTGAGTTTCTATATGTCAGGCACTTCTCTACCACAGCAAATGGCAGCTATTAACTCTAAACTTCAAGGTTTTATCCAGAAAGAACTTGGAAATCTCTTCGTAGTTAGATAATGTCTTCTCAGAAATAGGTTGTGGACAGGATAGATTAACCAAGCTGACAACCACTCAAATGAGTTCCCGGAGGGTGAGCCTTTACAGACAGAAAGGAAAATAAAAGTCCTCGTGTCTTCACCCTGCCACAGCGCCACAGCGAATGGCTCAAAATCAGTGTGAACCACCTTCTATAAAAATTGAAGTGAGAAAGGCAAGGCATAGTCTCTCCTTGGTTACTGCAAAATAGCTAGTCCTCGCCTGTATTATCAATACTGTAAGTCTTTAGACTTATTCAAGGTAGTCATTCTTCCTAAATAGAAACAATTATACTTCATGGTAAACTGTAAATAAGTTAGCATGGGAGGTAAAGACAGTCTTTCTGATTACTATTGGGCTTTTCTGAGTAGCTACTTTTCTTCTACTCTTTAGCTTCTCTGAGTAGTTGCTTTTAAAGGCACTTTATGTGTTATCAATTGCTTTGCAGAAAATTACCACAAATTTATCAAGTTAAAACAACACACATTTGTTAACAGTTTCTCTGAGTCAGAAGTCTGGGAAATGCTGAGCAGATTCTTAGCAGATTCCCATACTAGGGTCTCACAGGCACCATCAAAGAGTCATCCAAGGCTGGAGATTCCAATAGGAAAGGGTCTGCTCCCAAGCCTCTTCCAATTATGGTGCAGAATTCATGTCCTTGCAGCTGCAGGACTGAGAGCATTGATTTTCTGCTGGCTGGAAGCTGAAGACCACCCTCAGCCCTTAGAGAATGTCCAGAATTTCTAGAGAACACCTGCAGTTCCGTGCCGTGTGGGATTCCCCTACCTGACCACAGACTTCAAGCCAGCAAGGGGAGTCACTAGAACAAGGGGGCTAACAAGACAGAGTCATGTCATATAAAATAATCACAGGAATGATGTTCTATCACCCTTGCTATATTGGATTAAATTCAAGTCACGGGTCTTTCTACACTTAAGGGGGAGGGAGTTACAAGCCCTGAAACTGGGGGGCAGGAGGGGAGGGCGGGTGGGCAGGGGGATAGATGGATCTTGGATGGAAGAGGAACACCCAAAAACGGTTCCAGCTTGTAACCTTTTACCATGGAGCTTTGTTTCCTCTGTTCCAGCAAACAGATATTTGTACATTTTTAGCTACAACCACAGAATTGGTGAATTTTTCATTTAGAAGATTCCTTTAACAAAGTCTGTACACCTAAGATCTCTACTTTCCGAAATAACTATTATACTCCATTGTCCCCGCTCTGCTACCTTTTTTACCAGGACTAAGAACACAATGTCAATTCAAAACAGGACACTGCATTAGATTTGAAGTTCTTAATAGCTATGATAGTTGAGATAAGAGTCCAAGGGGCTCAGTCACCCAGCACAGCCCTTAGACCTGAACCAATCTCTCAAAGTTGATGGCCAGACTACTCTTTTTCCCTAATTACATTATTACAGACTCTAACTACATTTCTTTAGTCCACTGAATTTTGCCTTCACTTTAGTAACTAAGAAGTGAATATCTCTTTAATAAATTTGCTCTTTGGAACAAATAGCTCTAAGAAAAGTCATTAGTACTAAGAACTTGCCCCAAAGCCCTGGGCTCCCCCGACTCCCTATTTTTTTTTTTTTGACTGGTAAAGTTTTGGCTTTCTAAATAATTTGAGGTTCAAATTTTTATACCTGACACTGCACACGATATCGAGGGGTGTCCTACTTTAAAAAAAAAAATTATTCTTTTCTCTTTGAATAAACAAGCCACAAATGGCTGGAAAATCACTTGGTATACTCTGGCTTTAAACACAAACACACACTATTATTTTCTGGATTATTTCTGATAACTACAAAATTATTTTGACTTCTGAACAAACTATGTCAGTATGACTTTCATTGCTATAAAAAGCACACAGCAAAAATTGCTTACTCTAGCCCTAACTGGTTTTGCTCAGTGGATAGAGTGTCGGCCTGTGGACTGAAGGGTTCCATGTTCGATTCCAGTCAAGGGCACATGCCCGGGTTGTGGGCTGGATCCCCCGTAGGGGGTATGCAGGAAGCAACCAATCAATGATTATCTCTCATCATTGATATTTCTATATCTCTTTCCCTTTCCCTTCCTGTCTGAAATCAATACATATACATAAAGAATTGCTTACTACTCTCTTTCTAGCTATACAACTTCAGGCCACATTCTATGCCTCCAATCAGGATTGCACTTTGTTCTGAAAAACCTACTCATCCTCCCTTTTCAGCATAAAATAAGTTATTTTTTTGTCTTTATTCACAGTGTGCTCCTTTGAGTCTTCAACTATCTGATACTAACTTCATATTCACCTCCATTAACATCCCCCTCTTTTTTCCCACCTGCCCCAGTTCTCTAAGAATTGAATGGATATAGCTGAAGCATTATTTTTCTGATTTTAGAAGCTAATTCTTTATATCATTTTTCTCTCTTTGATTTTCTGAGGTAGGTAAATTTTTTTTTTATTATTATAAAATGTCCATTGTGGGATTCATCTTTGATTGGATACTCTCTATTTAATACCAAATATTTTTAATATACTTTTATTGATTTCAGAAAGGATGGTAGATGGAGCGAAAGATAGAAACATCAATGATGAGAGAGAATAAATGATTGACTGCCTCCTGCATTCCCCCTACTGGGGATGCAGCTTGAAACCTGGGCATGTGCCCTTGACCAGAATTGAACTTGAGACCCTGCAGTCTGGAGGCCAATGCTCTATCCACTGAGAAAAACCAGTTAGGGCTACCAAATATTTATGTTACAGGCAGATTATTTCCCAAAGACTAGTCTTTCTGTATCTAATTATAGATTTAGTAAATATCTTATATAATAAAAGCCTAATATGCAAATTATCCCCTCAAATGGGAGTTCACCCTGGAGTTCAACCAGGGAGTGGGGCCAGCTGGCTGGGGGGAGGGGCCACAGGTGGTTGGCCAGCCCCGCCCCTGATTGCTCCCCCCAACCCCAATCAGAGGCGGGGCTGGCCCACCAACCACCTTCGGCCCTCCCACTAGCCGGCCCCACCCCCAATCAGCCCCCACACCCCGATCGGAGACTTAGCCTGCCTGCCAACCATCTGCAGCCCCTACCCCCAGCCAGCCCAGCCCAATTGACCCAATTGGGGTGGGATGGCCAGACCCCAACTGTGCATGAATTCATGCACTGGGCCTCTAGTTATTAAATATTATTTTAGATTGTATAAGACCTTGTAGAAATAGCTCCAACTCTACTTACTAGCTGGTTTGGCTCAGTGGATAGAGTGTTGGCCCTGAGACTGAAGGGTCTTAGTTAGATTCCAGTCAAGAACACCTTTCTCACATGGATGTTTCTCTCTCTTTGAATCTCCCCCTCCCTTCCACTTTCTCTGAAGATCAATGGAAAAAATATCCTCAGATGAGGATTTAAAAATAAAACAACAAAACCCTATATATTTCTTTAACTTTGACCTAAGTATTTGATATGTTTATCTTATTAATTTCAAATTTGCTGTTTCCTATCATGATTTATTTCTAGATATATTATACAGATTAGATATAAAATCTATTAAAAACTATAATAAAATATTTATTATAAATTTGACATACTGATGTCTTACTTATCAATGAAATCTTTTTTCAATATGGGATTATTCTCTTTTTTTCTGGTTTTAATTTATTTCTTAAAGTTTATGGTTTTTCTTTATATTTTCACACCCTTTAGTTTATGATCATATTTGAATAATATGTTTTCCCATAAATTTGTTGTCAATTTTTGTACAATTATGTTGAAGTTATTTTACTTATGAGTATTAAAATATAGATTATTCTTCAATAAAGCCTAAAATGTTTGACTGAAAAATTTTGCTTTTTGCAATTAATGTAACTACTACTATAATATTTAGAATAATATTTACCTGTTCTTCATGCTTTTCAGAATTTGTTTTTTCTATGTGGTTACTAACATTCTTCTTTATAACTATTTTTCAGAAGCTTTTTAAGTAAACTTTTAATTGTAGTATATTCTTAGATTTTTAATTTTGAAAAAATATAGTTTTTTAATATTCTTTCTTAAAACAGACTTTACTTAGCACATACTATTTAGTTGATAATTACTTTATGATAGCTTTTGAAGTTATTATTTCTTCAAACTCTTATGGCTTTTATAAATGTTCTTATATATTCATCTGTCATCATACTTATAAATCCTCACTAGTTATGTCATTATGTTGACATCTAAGAATTCCTATTTATATTAGAAATGTTATAGGCTGTAATTGGAATTCATTGTAATATCTGAGAATCCACCCTTCTGTTTGTATATCTAGAAGTTACATATATTTTTTTCAAATATGCATGCTCCTTTTATCTTCTGGTTACCTTCTTATACTAGTACTTTTGCTACCATCATTCATAATTTTATATCAGTATATTAGTTAATATTCTCTATTAAATAATTACTAATTATGTGGGTTTGGAGGATCTGATCCTTCAGTTTGCTCTTTCTCCTGACTCTGACTCATAGTGTGAGGATTGTTTCTGTATGTCTTCCTCATACTTGTTTACTACTCATTGGCATTTTATCTATAGAAATTGTATGTAGTTTAGTTTTAAGCTGTGTTTCATTAAAGGGAATTAACATTTGGTTTATCTTTGATATTTGAGGACAAAATCAATCTGAACCACTTTATTTTATTTTATTGTTTTATTTTATTATTTATTGTGAAGGTATATGGCAATATGAAGTGAAATTTTCCCTACTTCAATTAAAGGTATGTGGCCAGAATTTTTCTATTTTTTTTTCCTCTCCTTTTGTTCTGCTATCAAGAGCCAAGCTAGAGAAAGTCAAGTATCCCTTCTACCTACTCAGGAACATTTTATTCCTTTGCCTTTATAGAGAAAGTGTCAAATCAGATCTTCTATGCTACTTGTTTCCCAGGGTTAATATCCTGTCACTATGATTCATTTAATCCCAGGATCCAAGGTAAAAGATATCCCCAGAGACCCCTGAAGACACTAGTGCTCAGTGCTTTCCTTGTTCCTGGATTCGTGCTTTATCTTTATTTTCGTTATTGACCCCAAATTATTTTCTTTAATTTCTCCCCAACTCAGCTATACATTTAGTTTTTATTTTATATTTTTATCCAGAATTTTATGTTGCTTATAACGAGAGAATTTGCTTACATAATAATCTGCCAACTTATTTGAAAATAATTTTAATTTTAAGATGGATGAATTAGAAATCTTGTGTAGGGGTTTCACTAGATCAATTGTATGCACAACTTGTGGTAAATAACAAAATATGAATGAGTTATAATATTAGTTTGCATGATAAGTGCTATTTTTTAGTTTATAAAAAGTTGAATGTTAACATTTTCATATGATTTAATATGTATTACATATAGATGCATGTATATATACATGTAAACATATATATGTATGTACACACATACATACATATATAAATATATACACACATATAAATATATACACATTATTTTATTGGTTTATTCACAGGAAGAGTATACTATTTTATACATTTCATTATTTAATATAACATAATTATATGTTATATAATTATATCTATGTAAGTCACCAATATAGTTTCAGTTCTTTATTCTGACACCCTAACCTTTCATAGCATTAAAGTTTATTATGTTTAATTATCATATTAATCATGGAAATTATTTGATAAGATGGGTTTCAGATATAATTTTATTCAGGATAACCATCATTATATTCTGGGATTAAGAGATGAGGATAAAAAAAATTCAGATAGCAATATAACCAAAAATTTGGTTACCTAATCTAATATCAAAGTCTGAGTTTTTAAAAATAAAATGTCCATTATTTATTGCCATTCAAAGAGCTTGGGTGACATGGAAACATCATCATTGTCCATCAACAGATGAATAGAAAAAGAAGTTGTGGTACATATATACAAAGATATATTTACCATAAACATAGAAGAAAGCCCTACTATTTGTGGCAATATGGATGGGCCTTGAGGGCATTATGCTAAGTGAAATAAGTCAGGCTGAGAAAGACAAATACTGTATCGTTTTACTTATTTGTGGAAAACAAAACAAAACAAAAATAACCTCATAGAAAGAAAGATCAAGTCTGTGGTTATCAGATGAGAGTTCATTAAAGCGGAATTGGATGAAGGTGGTATAAAGGTACAAACGTCCACCCCTTCTCTAGTACTTATAAAATAAATAAGTACTAGAGAAATAATGTACATAATGACTATAGTTAACACTATAATATAGCATATTTGAAAATTAAGAGAGTGGAGCCAGAGTTCTCATCACAAGGCAGAAGACATTTTTTTTTTCTTTTTCTTTTGTATCTATATGAGATGAAGGATGCTAACTGAACTTCTTGTGATAATCACTTCATAATATATATACATCAAATTATTACGGTTTACTTCTTAAACAATATATAGTGCTGCATGTCAATTCTATCATAGTAAAACTGGAAGAAAAGTTTAAAATTGCTTGTCTCTATAGCTTCTGAAGAATAAGAGCAACTCAACATTAAAGATTGATTACATTTATTATTGCTTGATATTACTAGAGGGGATTTAAAATTGAGATATGATTTACATACCATAAAATCTACTCTTTTAGAGTATATAATTAAATATTTTAAATATATTGACATAATTGTGCAAAAATCACCACTATATAATTCAAGAATACTTTTATCATCTCAGCAAAAAATCCTCACAACTATTAATCAACTCTCTATCTCTCTGGATTTCTAACTGGCCATTTTGTATACATGAAGTCATGAAATATGGGGCCTTTGTATCTGATTTCTTTTAGTCAGCATAATATTTAAAAAAATTCAAAAATAATATAGGATAAGTCAAGTAATTAAGTTTATGACTAAATCATGTTACATTGTATGAATATACCACATTTTATTTACCCTTTCATCAATGGATGAATATTTAGGTTGTTTGTACTTTTAATTATTATAAGTAATGCTGCTAAGAATATTCATGTACATATTTTGTGTAGACATATGTTTCAATTAGTTTTAATATATACCTGGAAATTTAATTGGTGGATTATATGTTTAATTTTGGAGGAATGATCAAACAATTTTACAAAGTGACTTTATTTTCCCCCTGCATTGAAGCTTGGAATCTTTCTCTCCTCAGTAAGCTGGTGATACATTTTGTGGCAATTATGCACACAGGTTTATATGACTGTATACAGATGGCACATCATAGTGTGAGTAGAAATGGATGAGAGAAAACAGACTTATATAAAAGGAGGAAAATCTTTGTCATTACACAGCTGAGCAAACTCTGGGGTTACACTGTTCTACCTCAGCACTCATGTGGAACAAAACAATGTAAACACCAGGCTGATGAATGTATTCTCTGAAGACAAAGAAACTAATAAAATGTCTTCTTTGTATGTGTAAACTTGTCTGTGGCAGAATGATTCAAAGTGAGTGCAGAGTTAAGAGTAAGTAAATGTTAAGTGTTCTCACCACACACACACACACACACACACACACACACACACACACACACACACAAAAGACAGAAAGAAAAGAAAAGGTATCTAGGTGCGATGATAGATATGTCAACTTTCCTATGGTAATCATTTCAGGTGTATACATGTTTCAAAATATTGTGTTGTACATCTTAAATATATATAAGTTTGTCAATTATACCTCCCTAAAACTGGAAAAAAATGGGTCTAGAATTTCTTATTGCAAAAAATCAAGCATGTTTTAAAAAATGTTCAGTTAGCTTTTTTTTTTTTTTTATAAAAAGGAAATCTGATTGGCTTAATTGTGATTTTAAAATTAATGATTACAGTTTGTAAAACAAGTTGGGAAAATTAAAGGAATAAGGCATCATTGATAATGATAGCAAAAAGGGAAAGATAAAAAGAGTGCCAAAGAGTGGTTGTAAAACATACATAAATATAAATAAACAACAACATGATTTTCTAACTATAATTCTATATATTGAATAGCCCAAGATTTGTGAGTCTTATGTCAGGGTTAATTTAATTATAAACTGCATGTTCATTTTTGTTATAGTTCAATTGAATATTTGGATGGGCACATGCAAATGTTCCTAGAATGTTAAGTGTTTGAAAATGTTCAGGGGAAAAATATTTTGTCCTAGAAGAGAGAAAGGCATCCATGCTGTTTTATTGAAATAGAATGTGCAATATTAGTAAATATAGTAAAAAAAAACACCTCTGGTTTGCAAAAAAATATTGAAAATGCAAGGATGAGAAAATTCCAGAGCTATAAAGAATGTGGTCATCCAAGAAACTAGTAAGAGTTTATCCAAGTAGAGTTAAAATATCAGTGAAAGTTTAAACTACACTTGTCTATTCTCTGTTTCCTCAGCAGTAAGTCCTCCTTTATGGAATATATATATATATATATAAAAGCCTAAGCTACTGAACAACTGGGTGCTATAACGTGCACTGACCACCAAGGGGCAGACACTAAATGCAGGAGTTGCTTCCTGGTGGTCAGTGCACTCCCACAGCAACCTCTCATGGTCCTTCCCCCTGGCTGGCCTGATCAGCCCCAATAGCCGACCAGGCCAAGGGACCCCACCAGTGCACAAATTTGTGCACTGGGCCTCGAGTAGCATTATAATGAGAAAAACATGTGCAATGTAAAAAATAGATTAATTACAAGGATACTCATTTAGTGTGAATAGTTCCACATTTAGAGAGGGTTTGGGGAAAATATTCGGAGGTATTTGTGCTACAGAAAACAAATTATGCCCTGAGGAAAATAAATTGAATTGTTATTAAAGGAGTTAAACATTACCTCTACACTGAGAGACATTTTTGGTTATGTTGGATATCCAGTGACATCAGTCAGAATCTGTGTAAGAATTAATCATGTGATTGTGTGTCCACATTATAATCATCATTATTATATATATATATATATACTCTGTATATATATGTGTGTGTATGTGTGTGTGTATATATAAATATATATATATATAATCATTATTTCATCATTTCCAGAAATTATAGTTAGATTTTTAAAAGATGAAGCTCATGGCAGCAGCACATACTATTTTGCACTGAAAATCTCCTTCTGTCAAATTCCAAATATTTTGGCATAAATTATTTGAGTGCAGGCACCATATTTGTACACCTGCTTATGTTGCATGAGGCTGTAAACATAGCAAGTGTAAAATAATCATTTCTGAAGATAATTTAAAAAGTAGGTAAAATTTCAGGACACTTATATTCTTGCCTCAGAAACCTGAACTTCATAGTAACTGAAGAAAGTGATACATATAATGGTTGCATTTTATAATCAGAAAAAGTCTTACAAGTTATGCAATACACTTAAAATAAAAAATATATTTTTCTCCAAGTTAGCATATCAATTTAATTATTTCTAATGTCATATTCAAACCAGTTTAAAATCAGTTTTCTGTTTTTCTCCCCTAAATACAATATATAGAATTTTACATTGAAGCGGAAAGGACAATCAACAGGGGCAAGAAATGATTTGCTTCCTTCATTAAATGTCTAGATGGGCAGAGAAAATTCTGACACCCCTGGACAGGTGGTGACATCTAAAATGATGGGTCAGAGTGTTAAAACACATGAGAAAGGAAAATGCGATAAAAATGTCTTATAAATACATGTAGTAAAAATGTTTTATTTTAATGCATTCTTTGCTTCTATAATTCATTGTTTCTCTTTTTATGGTATTGTTATTTTGTAATGTATATGTTAAATCCTAACCCTAGCAATGCCTTAGAGGTACCTCTTAAATAGATGGAAAATTGCTAAAAATGCAACTTAAAAAGGCAATAACAGAAATAGGCCATGACCAGGACTGTCATAGCATATGTTCCTCAGGGCTCTATCCTGTCATCTCAAGACCTACTGCTAACAGGAGCAGCGCTGTCAGGCAAGGCCATGGTATCAATCTTCTCACTTTACTTTAATGCTGTTGTCCCGTGACTTCTGCTTTACAAGAGATGTTTCAGGGCTGACTTGTCTATGAGTATGATATTAGCAAGAGTGAAGGTAAGCGCTTGCACTGGGAATTTAGCCCCACAAATATTTTGACAAAGAGAAAAGAATTAAGGTCTCAGATGAAGGCAATTTTCCATAATAACTATACTTCCTATGGTCAAAGTGTAATCTAAAGAACCAAGGAAAAACCCATTAAATTTAAAGAGTGATTCTTTGTAATTAGAGTATGTAACCTAACTTGTGTATTACTCATTACTGGTACTCATCCTGACCAGTATCAGAAATATTTTGTTAAATCACAATAATTACTTCCTCACTAACTGACAATTACTCACTTCTCAATTAGGAACAGTTTTTAGCCCTGCTAATTACATCCTTACAGCTTATTATTTTGTTACAAATGAAACATCTGCACACAGATGGAAAAATTCTAAAGATGGAAAAATATAGATATAAATTAGTAAACCATGTTTTGGCAATACCAGATAAATGTAAGAATGAAGATTTCTTTTTTTTTCATTCCAACAAATATTTATTAAGTTCATTCTATGTGTTAGCACTGTTCTGGGCACTTGTAATATATCATATGCACAAAACTGACACAGATACTTACCCTCATGAAGATTATATTCAAGTAAGTCATTATCACATGCAGACATTTTCCTGTCAATTAAATTAAACAATAAGCGTTCTAGTAATTGCAAGTAAGATTTTATTTGTTTCCTAGCAACATTATTTATATTTTAGATATTTATCAGAACAGGCGATATTTTTCAGGCTATCAACTGATAATGTACAGTTATAGAAGTTGTATAACTATAATAAGCCAAGCAACAATATTTATTTTCTCAAATATTATTCCTTCTGGAAATTCTAAAAATAGTTAACAAATTAAAATCTGAAATAAAATAAGGAACAATATTTTATATTCAAATGTAGTTATAATTAATTCCTAAGGTTTTCTTTAGTTTCTAATATAGAAATCAAAATGAAGATTAAAATTTAGTTTTTAGTATCCTTCAACAGAATTGTGTTAATTGTGATTGATTTTAGTTATATTCAGGGAAATAAATTCAGTCTCTGGAATAGTAAAACCTTTCTTAGTTACCATTTTTCATTGACTGGTGTTAATGTTTCATCACAGTCAACCAGTTGTTGTTTTTTTTAATTTCCTGCTTTTTCATTGCTTACTTCTTAACTTAAAATACTTTATTGGTCATGGTTAAACAATTTTCACTATTTGTTATACTCCCACATGGTATCATTCTATTTTTTTTCTGTGTGCATTTTTTTTAACACAATTAGTCTCAAGTTTTCTACCTTCTAAAGAAAAATATGTGTATCTGCTTATTTTACTGTCAATTTCTAAAAAAAGAAAAAGAGGAAAAGGCAATATATATATATATATACATATATATATACATAATATATATAATATATTTATAATATATATAATGAAATATTTCATTTCCCTGAATATAATATTTCCCTGATGTACCAGCCAGTACATCAGATGTACTGGCTGGTCAGATGGTCAGATGGATGTATGGTCGGTCACTTAGCCATATATATATATATATACATAATATATATAATATATATATAATATATATATTATATATATATATATGTGTATATATATATATATATATATATATATATATATATATATATATATGGCTAAGTGACCGACCATACATCCATCTGACCATCTGACCAGCCAGTACATCTGATGCTCACTGGCAATTTAAAAATAAACGTTGACTTGTGCCTGTGTGATGCATATAAAGCTCTTGCTGCCATCCAGTCATGCTATAAACTCCATAGACAGATTACTAAGAGAAATTATGAATTTGAATGTTGCATTTGGTGGGAAAGTTCTCCTTCTCGGAGGGGATTTTTGACAATGTCTCAGTGTTGTGCCACATGCTATGCAATCAGCCATAGTACAAATAAATTTTAAAGTACTGTAGTGTTTGGGGATGTTTCAGATAGTTGTCTCTTAAAACAAATATGAGATCAGAGGATTCTGCTTATATAGCAAATAGTTAGTAAAACTTAACTTAGAGATTGCAAACTTGACAGCTGTTTTCATTTAGGAACGAATATTATTGAAATCCCCCGTGAAATGGTTTGTAACGAATCTATTATTGAAGCTACCTTTGGAAGTAGTATATCTATAGATAATATTAAAATATATCTAATCATGCAATTCTTTGTCCTAAAAATGAGCACGTTCAAAAATTAAATGAAGAAATTTTGGATATACTTGATGGAGATTTTTCACACCTATTTGAGTGATGATTCCATTGATTCAGCGGATGATGCCAAAAAGGAAAATTTTTCCATAGAATTTCTTAATAGTATTACTCCTTTGGGAATGCCATGTCATACATTAAAATTGAAAGTGGGTGCAATCATCATGCTACTGAGAAATATTAATAGTAAATGGGGTCTTTGTAATGGTACTAGATTTATTATCACAAGATTGCAACCTAACATAATCGAAGCTGAGGTATTAACAGGATCTGCTGAAGGAGAGGCTGTTCTGATTCCAAGAATTGATTTGTCCCCATCTGACACTGGCCTCCCATTTAAATTAATTCGAAGACAGTTTCCTGTGATGCAAGCATTTACGATGACTATTAATAAATCACAAGGAAAGAACTCTAGACAGAGGAGGAGTATTCCTACCTGAACCCTTTTTCGGACATGGTCAGTTATGTTTTGCTTTCTCTCAAGTTCAAATGTGTGACATTAAAGTTAAAGTTGTAAATACTTCATCACAAGGAAAATTAGTCAAGCACTCTGAAAGTGTTTTTTACTCTTAATGTGGTATACAGGGAGGTATTAGAATAAGTTTAATCAATTTATCAGTCATTGTTTTTATCAGTGTTGTTTGTATATCATGTTTTTGTTTTTATATCATGTCTTTGTTATATCATGTTGTTGTTTATTTATTAATAAATTTATATATTATTTTCATATACATTTTACTAATTTGCTTTCATCTCTGACATTTCTATTATAGAGAAAGGGTGAATAGGGATATTAAAATATTTCTTCTAATTAATTTCCTTTCAATGTGCATGAATCCGTATACTGGGCCACTAGTTATATATAATAAAGCACAATTGTTCCTCTTTTTTGATGACAAAGTATTCCTAGTATAGTTCAAGCTTTATTAAAATTAAATGCAAAATGTATTCAGGTTCAGCACATGGCAGATATGTTATGGAGAGATGTAAAGTATTTGACAGATATGTATTTTCCTGCTTGACATTCATCTTCTCTTAGTTACAGTTTATCATTACTTATTCATTGTGTAGGCCCATTTGAGATATATTTTCATAATAAGTCAAGCCTATAAATTTTCAAAGGGTTTCTTAATGTAGATATAATGCGAGAGGATGGTATGCTCATCTTCAGAGCACACAGAGAATAGTATCCCATGAGTTTGAGGGCTAATATTTAGGAGATATAGTGCAATAATTTATAATCACGAATTGATGTTATATTTCATATCAGTTTACTTATCAGTGTCCCTGGAGTCTGAACAAATTGACCATTTGACAGATACATTTCTATAGGAAGAGAAGGAAGAAATTCCTTTACTACCTACCCAGAGGGCAACATGATTCAATGAAAATCTGAAGTTAACACTATCAAAAAGTCTGCCTATGAAAACCATGCATGGGAAATGATAGGCTATGAAGACAACCTCGTCTATTTAAAAGTTTGGTCTGGATCAAGTTCAATGTGTGTGTTTCAACTGGCAGTACAAGGGCCTTTTTTGCTGATGCACATTCTTGAACATAAATGTCAAAAGATTTGATTGAAGAAAAATGGAAAGGGGCAAACATTATTAGAACCTTTCCTTAGAAATAATGACCTCCTTGCCTCTTCTCATTAATTTTAAATCATCACCACCACACTGCAGCAGAGGCTCCATTTATCTGTAGTCTGGTGACCAGTAATTGACATTTCTCTCTAGGTTCATCAATTTTAAGCCTTGTCAGCGACAAACAAATTGCTTCTGCTTGACTCCAGTAGATGGTCTTGAAATTTATTAATTCACTCCAATAACATCAAATTACCAGGAGAAGGTGTTTTGTCAACATCTTCACCCCACAAATGCCTTTCCTACATTCTCACTTAGCAAACTACACCTAGTAGGTATTAATATTATTTTGTGAAATAATGACATAAAAATTACAATGTTAGTTCATGTAATTTCTTTTTAAAAGTGTAACAATATTAATTTATCTAGATACTACTTATCTGACCCTTAAGTTCTATTATAAAGTGTTTGTTTTCTAAATACACTTGTCCTTGTGTGCAAAAACAAATGTAAAAAAAGGTACAGTGGGATTGCTTGTAAAACCAAAAGACTAAGCTGATGTCCTTTAATAAAGGACAGGCTAAAAGCATGTTACATCCACAAAATGCAAACCATGAATCTATTTTAAAGAAATGTTGCATTAAAGGGTATGTGTGTGTGTGTGTGTGTATGTGTGTGTATCACATGTATATATGTGTATATAGCATGTATATATGCCATATGTATGTATTGATCACATATGTGATCCTATATAATAAAAACCTAATATGCAAATCGACCGAATGGTGGAACAACCAGCTGAATGACTGTTCGCTATGAAGTGCACTGACCACCATGGAGCAGACACTCAATGCAGGAGCTGTCTCCAGCCCGCAGGCCCCAGGCCAGCCAAGGCAGTTGCCAGCAGGGGACCCCGAATCGCCCCGACTGTCACCCCGCTGATTGCCGGCCAGTCCTCCTCAGCCATGCACAAATTTCGTGCACTGGGCCTCTAGTAGTTATATATGACACATACACATATAAAAATATCTCCAAGATATGTCAATTTAACCCTTTGCACTCGGATGTCGAGTGTGACTCGACACAGTTAGCAGTAGAATAAAGGAATCAAAAAAAGCAAGCGAGTGCAAAGGGTTAAAAATACAACATAGAGAACTGTATTATATCTATAATAATAAAAAAGTAATATGCTAATTAGACTGGACAGCCAAACAACCTTCCGGATGTCATTCCAGACATCCTTCCAGATGAAGCCGTGGCAGCAGGGCCAAGGCAGAGGTGGATAGGGGCAATCAGGCAGGCAGACAGAGTGGTTAAGGGTGGTCAGGCAGGCAGGCAGAGGCAGTTAAGGGCAATCAGGCAGGCAGGTATGTGGTTAGAGGCAATGAGGCAGGTAGGCAGAATAGTTAGGGGCAATCAGGCAGGCAGGGGAGTGGTTAGGGGGAATCAGGCAGTCAGGCAGAGGCAGTTAGGGGTGATCAGCAGCCAGGCGTGTGGTTAAGGGTGATCAGGAAGGCAAGTGAGTAGTAAGGGGCGATCAGGTAGGCAAGCAGAGTGGTTAGGGTCAATCAGGCAGGCAAGCAGTTAGGGGTGATGAGGCAGGCAGTCAAAGTGGTTGGGGTGATGAGGCAGGCAAGTAGACAGGTTGTTAGGGGGGTTACAAGCAGGCGAGTAATTAGGAGTGATCAGGTAGGCAGGCAGAGTGGTTAGGGGCAATGAGGCAGGCAGGCAGGCCAGCGGTTAGGAGCCAGCAGTCGGACATCCCCCAAAGGATCCAGGACCCTCCCCTGCCCTGTGCATGAATTTTGTGCACCAGGCCTCTAGTATTTCACATTAAGTGTCAATCCTAGAAACCATTCACATTTCTTACAACCAAGAAATGGGTAAATAAATTGTGTTCTGTTCATGTAATAGAACACCATACAGAAAAGAAAATAAATGAACTGTAACTATACACAATATGCTTGAATCTGAAATATATAATATTGAACCTGAAAAAATGTTAGACACCAAACAATACTTTTAATAAAATTTGAAAGCAAAGCAAAACTAAGCTTTGAAATTTAATCATCGTATATTGGTGAAATGGATATCATAGAATTCAGCTTTGTGTTACCAATAGAACAAAGAGGGTTACCTTTTATGTACTATATTTTTTCATGTATAAGATGCCCCCCACTTTTCCAACCCAAAATTACAAAATCAATATTTTAAACATAAAACAGCACACTTTTTTTAATTTAGTAATTACCATAGGTAATTTTTACATACCAGCACTGTGATATTATGCAGCATATCACTTTATTCAGCCTCTGTTGCATCACTGCTCTCTTCTTTATCACTATTAGTTCCAGACGTATCAATTTCTTCAACTTCTATTGTTATCACTGCTGTCTTCTGAGTCACTGTTTATATATGTGAGATCATCCTCATAAACTGGTGGCATTTTCTGAGCTAACTTTGTTTGTATTCTCATGGCAAACCCTTTTCTCCTCATGAAATTAAAACACCATTTTGCCTTTCCTGTAAAATTAGCAATGTTCATTTTGCTTGCAAACATTCTTACCTGTCAATGAATAAGCTTGGTTGATACACATAAGCCACTCTGGCGCTGCTCCATAATCCAAGTCTTAAGCCTCTGCTCCAAGTTTGCCCGTTTTGTTGGTTTTCCTCTTAAGGCTTTCTTCTTTTTTGGCATCTTAAGGAGTTGTTCTTCCTGTTTTCTCCATTGTCTAGTCATACATTCAGTGGGAGGAGGTTCAAATTGCCTCTTTGCAGCTCTATTTCCCTGCTCTTTTGCATAGTTGATTACATTCCATTTGAATTTTGCAGAGTAAGACCAAAGCTTATCGGCATTTATCTTTTTATTTTTTAACATCTTTATGGGCTCATCTCTGGTCCCTATTGAATCTGTGCACTCCCCACCTCCAATTATGGCATCAGCTGAAGATAGTAATAATAAGGCACATGATTAGAGGAAGCCTATTTGACAAGGTATGGGCAGCTGTGCACCAGTGGGGCTCCCTCCTTGGCTGACTTCCATGTATAAGATGCCATGTGATTTTCAGTCTAATGATTTTAGAAAAAAATAGTGTCTTATACGTGGAAAAATATGCTATGCAAGGACTGTGTGTGTGTGTGTGTGTGTGTGTGTGTGTGTGTGTGTGTTGGCAATGTATTTATTTATTCAATTTTGTGGTTGGTTACATTGTAGTTCATGTTATGTAATTCACTATCTCTACATTAATAATTTATATACTCTATGTGTTATATATTTAGTAATTAACACAATATTAATATGAAATATAAGCTGCTAACTATGAACATTATGTCTATATTTCTGTTAAGGAGAGAGTGTGGTATATTTACAAATGTCTGTGAATATACATATGATTTTCTAAAGGACAACCAATAAGTAAAAAGAGTATTTACATTGGAGAAAAAACATAAAATAGAAACCGTGCCCATAGTGTCATCAGGCAAAACATTAGCCTGCTGTGTTTATGTTTTTACCTTGGAGAACTGCTTTTCATTTATTTGATAGGAGAGTTAACCTTTTGAAAATGTTTTCTTCTTTTGTTAAATCAGCAAAATATCAGGTATGTATGGCTTTTCTCAGTTGTATAAATTCTAACAGTTTTAGCTGATGCAGAAATATGTGAAGTCTAATCTAAAGAAAAATGTAATTAGGTACTTTGAAATAGAGTATTTGGTATTAGCCAAGTTTTACAACATTAACTTTTATAGTACACTAGAGGCCCGGTGCACGAAATTCGTGCACGGGGGTGGGGAGGTTTGGTGTCCCCCAGCCAAGCTTGCACCCTCTCCAATCTGGAACCCCTTGAGGGATGTCCGACTGCCCGTTTAGGCCCTAACCCACCGGATATCCCTCTGACAATCCAGGACTGCTGGCTCCCAACTGCTCGCCTGCCTGTCTTCCTGATTTCCCCTAACCGCTTCTGCCTGCCAGCCTGATCACCCCCTAACCATTCCCATGCCAGCCTGATGGATGTCTAACTGCTCCCCTGCCAGCCTGTTTGCCCCCAACTTCCCTCCTCTGCCAGCCTGGTCACCCCTAACTACCCTCCTCTGCAGGGTTGATCGCCTCCAACTGCCATCCCTTGCAGGCCTGGTCCCTCTCAACTGCCTTCCCTTGCAGGCCTGGTCCCTCTCAACTGCCCTCCCCTGCTGGCTATCTTGTGGTGGCCATCTTGTGTCCACATGGAGGCAGGATCTTTGACCACATGGGGGTAGCTATCTTGATCTTGTGTGTTGGAGTGATGGTCAATCTGCATAGTACTCTTTTATTAGATAGGAGGATAGAGGCTTGGTGCATGGGTGCGGACCAGCTGGTTTGCCCTGAAGGGTGTCCTGGATCAGGGTGGGGTTCCCTTGGGGTGTGGAGAGGCCTGGGCAAGGGACCTGTGGTGGTTTGCAGGCTGGCCACGCCCCTTGTGACCCAAGCAGAGGGTATCTGGAATTTATTTACCTTCTACAATTGAAACTTTGTAGCCTGGAGCGGAGCCAAGCCTCCTGCTGGATCTGTGGCTGCTGCCATTTCTGTTTGAATTTGTTTACCTTCTATAATTGAAACTTTGTATCCTTGAGTGGAGGCCTGGGCCCACTAGAGTGTGTGGAAAGCTTGGCTTCCTCTGCTGCCGGAGAAACCCAAGCCTCCCTTCTGGTAGCCATCTTGGTTGGGATTAATTTGCATGCTCGCCCTGATTGGCTGGTAGGTGTGGTTTGGCTGGTGAGCGTGGCTTATGTAGCGGAGTGATGGTTAATTTGCATATTACTCTTTTATTAGAGAAGACTAGAGGCCCAGCACACAAAATCATGCACAAGTAGGGTCCCTAGGCCTAGCCTGGCCTCTATCGCATGTCCTCTGCCACCCTGCCACGCTACATGAAGCTCCCTGCCCCAGGACACTCCGTGATGTTCACAGCCGCTGCCCCTCGACTGCTCCATGAGGCTCCCCCCTCCCTGCAACTGCTCTGTGAAGCTCCCCCAACCCCGCCATTGCTGTGCAAAATTCTCCCCGCCCCGCAACTGCTCCACCAGGCTCCCTCGGCCCCATCACTGTTCCACAAAACTTCCCACGCCCCAGGACTGCTCTGCAAGGCTCCCCCTGCCCCATGACTGCTCCGAGAGTCTTCCCCCACCCCACAACTGCTCCATGAATCTCCTCCCGCCCTGGGACTGCTCTGTGAGGCTCCCCCTGCCCCTTGACTGCTCCATGAAACTCCCCCTGCCCTGTCACTGCTCCACAAGGCTCCCCTGTCCCATACTGCTCTGAGAGTCTCCCCCCACCCCGTGACTGCTCTGTGAAACTCTCCCTGCCCTGGGACTGCTCTGCAAGGCTCACCCTGCCTCTCGACTGCTCTGTGAAACTCCCCCCACCCTGTCACTGCTCCACGAAACTCTCCCTGCCCTGGGACTGCTCTGCAAAACTCCCCCCGGCTGCCGCAGCTCAACAGTCCCCAGTCCCACCCCACCAAAACCACCCCTTCATGGTGAGCAGCTTGGGGGCTGAGGTGGAAGGGACTGAGAGGTGCTCCTTGCACCTCCTGGTGACCGGTTATTTGGTCATTACGGTGTTATGACCACTGGGTTTTTATTACATACATTGTAGCACTGAAAAAGGCAAATTGATCTAACAGCATGAATAGGTGAATTAACCAAATGAATTGATTTATTCATTTCTAATTGTATCCAAATTATATTTCTTAGTTTAGAACAAAAATTAAAACAAACATTAAAAATGGAAAACTTAGTTTAATAAACATATGTAGTTAGTTACTTGTGAACTGGACAATTTTTTTTTTTATTCCAGCTACAGAATACATTTATAAGTACAATGCCAGTGTTATAAATATACTTTGTATTGGAGGGCATGAAGCACTTCTCGCTAACTTGGCTATTGCTGCTGTATTGTTTCAGTATAAGGTGAGAGGTGATCCAGCTGACTTTTCATCCTTGCTTTCAGACTTCAGGGAAATCTGAAGGTGTCTTCTGAAATCTGAAGTCTATTCTAAACTAGTTTTAAGAGGGCGACATGCAATAAGTAATGATGAATGAGTTTTTCCTTGTGGTCATGAACTTTTGAAGAAATGCTCCATTAAGTTTAAATCTTTTGAAAACACTGCAGCTCAAAGAGGTGCAAGAAAAAAAATTGAAAGTAATCCTGTATATTTTAGGGTGATGTTATAGCATTCCAGCATATGGCAAGAATTTGAAAACTTTCCTTAGCTATATCGTCCCTAGGACTGCAATCTGATAAAGAGTCAATATTCTGCAATGATTCCACCAAAAATGCAATAGTGAAAATTGATACAGGAATATTTAGTTCTGAATAGATGAAGGCAACTCAATTGCCATCAGACACCCAAAATATTTTAATTTGAAACGTATGTTGGCAATTATATTAAAAGTGATTTACCATGATCCAAAATTCGGATTTAGATTAAAAAATCAGTTGACATAAAACAAAGAATCATGGATCAGAAACAAGTTCAAATTTGCTGGCAATGTGGTCTAATTATTTTCATGGTCAAATATTTTACAAAACTTCAGTAGAACAATCACTGATTCCTCCTTTGAGATCACATATCTAGTGTTGTCTGGTTTTTGCTCTAGCCTTCCCAGCAATGGAGGAGCTTGAGAGAAGGAAGATGAGAATAAATAAGGGGGTGGATGTTCCTTGTATTCTGCTTTCTTTTGCTTTTTCTAATTCTCAGTAGACTAGTTATTGTTACTCTGCATACAAAAGAGATGGTCATTTTTTAAATTCTCTTTTAAAATTTGTAAATGCAAGTTAGGAGCTTAGAAAAACATGAAAACACATTCCCAAGAACTCTGTGAACTTGGTCACTTGCTTTAAATTTTAGTGGCTCAGTGTCTTTTTCTAAAAAATAGAGATGATCATACTTTCAAGTTTTTTTTCCAATTGAAATAGATAATTTATGTGTTATAGTAGATATTCAATTTGATTTTTAAATGTTAATCTAAAGGCAAATTATTTGTGAAAAATCTGTGTAGTAATGATTATGATCAAAGATTTAAAAATATTTTCAGTAGATTTATGAAAATAGCACAGTATACAATAGTCCTCACATAAAGTAATCAATGTTTTTTAATGGATGCAAGACACTAGGACAGGGGAGAGGGCATATGCCAGGAGGTAAGGGAGGCTTGGGGAAGGTCAATTGGGAAAAAAAAAAAAGGAGACATATGTACTACTTTAAACAATAAAAAAAAGAAAAAAAGAAAAATAATTAAAATAAAAAATAAATAAAATGTAATATTAAACATAATGGGTCACATTTATGAAAGCTGCATACCTATATATAACAAGATGCAAACTAAATAAGAAATGTGCAGTATTTTTACTAAAATATATAAATTTATTGATGGACATTAAAAAAATATGAATTAACAGAGGGCCACAGAGGTATGTGAATGACAAGAGTAGATTTTGTAAAACTAACACTTCTCTCCCAACAAATCTACAAATTTAATATAATATTCAGACACTGGAAATTGACAAACTCATTAAAAATGTATAAAATTAAAATAGAATTTTACATGAATAACAATAGCCAATAAAATACTGAAAGATAATTATAGAGAAGTGAGAAACTTGTCTAAACGGGTAATGCAATATACAATCTACACTAATAAAAGAGAAACATGCAAATTAACCATCACTCTGCTATGCCAAGCCACGCCCACCAGCCAATCAGGAGTGACTATGCAAATTAACCCAACCAAGATGGTGGCCGGCCACGGAGCTGGAGCACCAGGAGGCTTGGGTTGCCCCGGCAATGGAGGAAGCCAAGCTTCCTGCCCATACTGGCTGGCCCTGGCCTCTGCTCAAGGCTACAAAGTTTCAATTATAGAAGATAAATAAATCCCAACAAAAATGGCCACAACCACGGAGCTGGAGCAGGCAGGAGGCTTGGGTTGCCTCCGGCAATGGAGGAAGCCAAGCTTCCCACCCTCCCTGACCAACCCTGGCCTCTGCTCAAGGCTACAAAGTTTCAATTATAGAAGATAAATAAATCCTAGATACTTGCTTCCAGAGGGCCCTGGCCTCCGCTCAAGGAGGCACTGGAAAAAAAAAAAAAAAAGAAAAAAAGGAAGGTCTGGGACCTTGGGTCACCGGGGGGTGATCAGGCCAGGATGGGACGGCAGGGGCCTTTGGGGGTAAGCAGACCAGCAGGGGGCCAGTTGGGGGTGAGCAAGCTATCAGTGGGGGTCAGTTGGGGGCAAGCAGGCCAGCATGGGGGCCAGTTAGGGGTGATCAGGCTGGCAGGGGGGCATTTGGGAGCGAGCAGGCCAGCAGGTAGAGTGGTTAGGGGCAATCAGGCAGGCAGGCAGGCAGGTGAGCGGCTGGAGCCAGCAGTCCCGGATTGTGAGAGGAATGTCCAACTGCTAATTTAGGCCTAATCTCTGTAAACCGGCAGTAGGACATCCTTTGAGGGGTCCCAGATTGGAGAGGGTGCAGGCCGGGCTGAGGAACACCCCCCTTATGCACAAATTTTGTGCACTGAGCCACTAGAAAAATATAATTTTAAAATAGTGTAATGTTTGTGTTGACATAACTAGACCTATGGAGCAATAGGACCTAGATTTCTAAAACAGAGCTATATATATATACTTGAATTTGAAAAGTTGATGTCTTTAATAAATAGTTTGTGGGGCTTTTTGTTTTGTTTTTGTTAAATGTATACTAGTACATACTTTATAAGAGCATTTATCATAATGCGAGGGTTGAAAAAATGTGATATGTCTATGTCCATGACATACTATGACATACTATGAAGCAATTAAAAGGAATGAATCAGAATTATACCTGTTGACTTGAAGGAATTCCGATGAGTGATTCTTTATTTTTTATTGTTGACTCTATTGCAGATGTTTGCCATTTCCCCTCCTTTGCATTCCTCCATCCTGATCCTGCAACCCCTAGGCTTTCACCACCTTATTTTCTGTGTCCAGGGTTTATGCATTATATGAATATACAGGATGTCCCCCAAAAATATACATACACTTTAACAGCTGATTCTCTTGTTTAGAAAATGAAATGTATTTAATTAACACTCCCTTTATAATTATTCAATGTGTGCATGTGTTTTTTTGAGACACCCTGTATATCTTTGGGTTGACATCTGCCTGTCTTCCACACTCTCCTCCCCTCTGAGATCTGTCATTCTGTTCCATTTATCCATACCTCTGGTCCTGTTTTGTTCATTAGTTTATTTTGTTCATTATATTCCATATATAAGTGATGTCATGTGATATTTGCCTTTCTCTGACTGGTTTGTTTCATTTAGCATAATTTTTTCCTTCTGGTATGTCTATTATTCTTATATCATTCTTCTTGATGGAATGTGATAGATATCGTATTCTTTTTTTTTAGTTTTTATTTATTTATTTTTTTAATGCTCAAGCCTCCTATTTGTGTCATTTCTAGATTTCTATCTTCAGTATCAATAATTATTTCCTCCATCTGGTCTCCTCTATTTTCTATATTTGCTAGTTCATTCTTATCTCTTGCTGAGTTTTTCATCTTAAAAAATTATGTTTGCTTCTCTTTTAAAGTTTCAACCTCTCTGATAAAATACTTGTTTTGTTCATTGATTTGATTTCTGAGCTCATTAAATTGCTAATCTGTGTTTTCTTGGATCTAGTTGAGTTTTTTCTGAACAGTAATCTTGAATTCTCTGTCATTTAAATCACGTATTTCTATGTCTCTAAGTTTGTTTTCTGAAGATTTTTTATTTTCTTTCTGAACTACCTCATCGTCTTGGTTATTCATAGTATTTAGTGGATTCCTCTTGTGTAGGCATCTATGTGTGAGTGGCACTTCTCTAGTAGAGTGATAAGAAGTCTTTCTAATGTTCTCCAGGAGGTAGCGATGAATTATAAGGTTTTTAGCTCTCTTGAACATCTCTGGCTTTTCAGATTTTTGTAAGGTGGTGAAAATGACCTGTGCTCCCTGGGAAAGTGTGTGCATCCCATTTAACTTGGCCACCCTGGTCTCAGGGTACCAATATCACAGTGAAATACAGTGGGTGATACGGTTCTGAATCTGTAAATTCTTAGTGCTGTTCCCCACATCTAGATACCACTGGAAGAGTAGCCATGATGCAGGGAAGTGGGTGAGCTGGGGAAACTTGGTTACCTCTTTTGTTGCTTTGCCATACAAGCAATGATGACCAGAAGACATCCACAACATGTCCCTTGAACCTTTAGATGTTTCAATGTACAGATATCTCAGACATGCTTTGTGTTGAACAGGAAATCCTTTGTTGAATTACAACTGTTTAAATTGTTGAAAATTCAAGGAGAGAGATCATGAGGATCTCTCACGCTGCCATTCTTCTGACATCAGACAAGATTTTGTCTTAGAGAAGATTTTGTGAATTTGACCCAAAGGCAAGGGAAGTAAAGATAAAAATAAATAAGTGGAACTGCACCGAGTGGCCAGATTATTATGATCTCTGAATGCATAATAATCTGGACACTCAGTGTGTATGTGTGTGTGTGTGTGTGTGTGTGTGTGTGTGTGTGTATGTATGTGTGTGTGTGTGTATATATATATATATATATATATATATATATATATATATATATATGAGGCCCGGTGCATGAATTCGTGCATGGGTGGGGTCCGGCCAGCCTGGCCAGGGGGAGGGGACATGGGTGGTTGGCTGGCCTGCCTGCTGTTTGAACTCCTGGTCAAGGGGACAATTTGCATATTAGCCTTTTATTATATAGGCTATACACAGAGTGGCCAGATTATTATGCGTTCAGAGATCATAATAATCTGGCCACTCAGTGTATATCAAACTTAAAAGCTCCTGCACAGCAAAAGACACTGCCAACAAAATAAAAAGGCAACCAACAAAATGGGAGATGCTATTTGAAAACAACTCTAGTAATAGGTTAATATCCAAAATAGATAAAGATTTCATACAACTCAACACCAAACTAACAAGCAATCCAATTTAAAAATGGGCATGGCTCAGTGGTTGAGCATCGACCTATGAATCAGGAGGTCATAGTTCAATTCCCAGGTTGCAGGCTTGATCCCAGTGAGGGCATGCAGGAAGCATCCAATCAATGATTCTCTCTCATCATTGATGTTTCTATCTCTTTCCCTCCTCCTTCCTCTATAAAATCAATACAAATATATACATTTTTAAAAATGGAAAAAGGACCTGAACAGGTAAGTACTTTTCACAAGAAGACATACAAATGGCCAATATGAAAAGATGCTCAACTTCACTAGGGAAACGGAAATCAAAACTACAATGAGATACAACCTTACAGCTGTTAGAATGGCTATTATCAACAAGACAAGTAAAAGCAAGTGTTGAAGAGGTTGTGGAGAAAAAGTAACCCTCAATCACTGCTAATGGGGATGTAAACTGGTACTGCCACTATGGAAAACAGCATGGCATTTCTTAAAATAATTAAGAAGATTACCATGTGACCCATAAATTTCTCTTCTGGGTATCAACCTGAAAAAATTAAAAACATTTATTCACAAAGATGTGTGCACCCCTATGTTCATTACAGCTTTATTCATGGTGGCCAACTCATGGAAACAACCAACGGGTCCTTCAATGGGTGATTGAATAAAGAAAATGTGGTACATATATACTATGGAATACTACTCAGCCATAAGAAAAGATGAGATACTCTCTTTTGCAACAACATGGATGTACCTTGAGAATATTATGCTAAGTGAAATAAGTCAGTCAGAAAAAGCTAAGAACCATATCATTCCACTCATATGTAGGATATAAAAACTGAATCCCATAGACACAAACAGCAGTATGATAGTTACCAGATGGAAGGGGTTGGGGGAATAATAAAGGGTAAATAGAGCCAAATATGTGGTGATGAAAATGATTTGACTTTGGGTAGTGGCACACAATGTAATATACAGATCATGCAATATTGAAATCTGTGCTTGAAACCTATATAATCTTATTTAAAAATGTTACCCCAATACATTTAATTAAACAAAATAGAAATAAAGAAGAGAATGAACAAAACTTCTTTGGTTTTACATTAATTAAATAATACATTGTTTCTATAAATAGTATTTTAACGTGTAGATTTGAAGGCAAAATATATTTGAATGAGAACTTGGAATTTTTACTACTTCAAAGATATTAATAATTTATCATGCTTATATATATTTTTAAGTGTAAGTTATTTTAACCTATTAGAATACTGCATCCCAAAGTTTCAGATTTTTAGATGTTTTTCCATTATCTACAGAAAGAACATGTTTCTTGTGCTGATAGGTAATATAGAGAAAACCAAGAAAATGATATGTGAATTCTCACAAAGAAAATAAAAACATTTATTCCAATATCCATCAATCTCAATTATAATTGTTTAGACCATTCTGGAGTACATAATACTATTCTGGAGTATATAACTTCTGTTGAGATGTATGTTTGATAAAATTATATCTGATCTAAAGACAAAAGGAAACTGTAGGTGATTTTGCAATCTTTGAAACAAACCAGGAAAATAACCACTGTAAATTTTGAAAGAATTGTGGGCAGGTAAGTTGTTGGTTCATTCAAGCTCATACCCGTAAATATCCACAAGTGTCTTACTTTCTTGAAAATCTGAAACTGCAACTGATGATTTCATGCTTTTTTCTGAGAAATTAATATTAAAATATCGGGCAAATTACTCTGATTTTTTTTATAAAATACAGAAAATGTTGAAAAAATCCATCCTCTCATATTTTAACATTTTTCTTCTGAAAAAATCCATCCTTTCATATTTTAACATTTTTCTTCTGAAAAGAATCCTGTCTTTTTGTTTGTTTGTTTGTTTTGTTTTGTTTTTTTAACTCATATTTTACAGGCTCATCAAAAGCTATGCCTCCTTCACAGAGTGTGGCAACTTTCCCTATGAAAGCAAATACATCCAGCTCTTCTCTGATACTTGGACTTGTGCTCACCAAATTAGTGCCTAGTATATGCCACCTTAGATTGTTCATTGCTGTTTTGAAAGCATTATTTTTGTTCCTTTTCATCTCAGACTCTGTGCTATCCTTATTTTCTCAACTGATTCATGTTTTTTTTCTTACAATCTAATGTTTGTTTACATGGTTCTTTTCTGTCTGGAATGGTTTTTTTTTTCTCTTGGCATAGCTAACACCTATTTAATATTTAGGTTTCAGTCAGTTACAATTTCTCTAAGGCTTCTTCTGCCTTCTACACAACTTAGGTCTCCTGAAATATGTGTCCCCAAAGCTCCATGAACTTCCTCCATCATAACACTAATCAACATTGATCATAAGTAAGAATATAATCATGTAAACTGGAAATCCCTGGAGACAGAGACTGAATCTATGTAATTCACTGCTTTAAATCTGCTACTTAGTACTATGTCTGGCAGAGAGATAATAAATACTTATTATAATAAAAAATGGATTGTTAGCTCCCTAAGATAAGAGATTGCAGACTCTATTTCCTCTGTACCCTCCATATGGCATTGCACAAAGTTCTGGAGTGCGTTGAAACTCCTCAATACTTATTTAGTACATTCCAAGAATTCTAGAGCGAGAAATCATTTTATAAACAGTCTCATATAAAATGCTCAACTTATTTTAAATTGCAGAAAAAAAAGATTAAAGGCCAAGAGTCTGGCCGGTTTAACAGACTGCACTGAGACCCAGGTCTTCTAATCCTCTACTAAGAATTCCAGTCACATTCTGCGTTGCCATATTGATGGTCTGATTTCATAGTTAAACTGCATTGTGTAGCTACCAAAATGTTACCATGACTATCATAATAAAATGTTATTTGCAAGTTTGCATATTTTCAGCCATTAGAAATAATGGTTAATATTATATACAAAGCCATTGTAGAAACTCTTCCAGAAGATTCTTAGATTTTACAAGTTTGTGAAGATTTTCTATATCCTTATGTCATCGGTATTAGCAAAACAACTTTGAAAAATCTAGCTTCTTATTTCCATTTGCTCCCTGTAAATATGTGTGTGTACAAGCATACTCATGTACCAATGTCCTCCTACTATTTCACTATGCTTCAATTTAGAGAAAAATATTGAGACAGTAAAATTTGGACAGTTTTCATGTTCATATAGAAACAGCCAGTTTTCTGTAATGCTAAATTATTCCCTTGGCTTTCCAATAAATATTGAGGGGAATAAATTTATACTTTGAGGAAACTGAAGGAGTTGTAAATTACTCTGTACCAGTGATGTATGAAACCTATCTGAAAGAGTTAGTTTCCCTGAGTGCCTTATATACCAAAGTGTTTAATTGGGTCCATTACATGAGGAAAAGAGATATTTGCCATAAACAGTTTCTTTCTCCCTTAAGAATAAAACCAAGAACTTGACAAGACATTTTCTATGTTAATTAAATTTTTGAATATTTTCCCTAACTTAAAATGCTGAACTTTTTTTGTGGAAGCATGGTGGAATTGTACACGTCCCTTTATTGTTTTATGCCTGCCAAATGGCATGCAGGAAGTGCTAAGGAGAAAACAAGTCAGTTGCTCTTTTTGTTATTTTAAAAGTTGCCTAATATATTTTTCCAAAACCACATTCATGATCATGGTGAGTAGTATCTATCTTTCTTCTTTGAAATAATCTCACCAGAACACCTCATATTAGGCAGAAACCTTAATGTGATTTATTGGTAAACATATAAATACAGGTGGCCCAAGGTATCTGCAGGGGATTAATTCTGGGACCTGCCCCCCAGAACATACTAAGAGTCATGAATGCTCAAGTGTCTTACATAAAATATCATAGTATTTTCATATAACCACACACACACACATCCTCTCAAATACTTTAAATCATTTGTAGTTTACCTATAATACCTATGGTATGCACATAGTGTTTAGGGAATAATGTCTGCACATATTTGGTACGGCAGAAACCATCATGGGCCTAATTACATGATATGCATCCACAACAATGTACCATACATATAAATCCTCACCTGAGGATATGCTTAATACTTTTGGAGAAAGAGGAAGGGTGAGGGAGACAGAGAGACATAGAGAGAGAGACATCAATGTAAAAGAGAAACACTGATGGGTTGCCTCCCTTATGTGCCCCAACTGGGAATCAAACCCAAAACCTTTTTTTTGTGTACTGCATGATGCTCTAACAAATTAAACCACCCGTCCAGGCCTAAAATCATATATTTTATCTGTAATTGGTTGAATCTGTGGATGCATAACCCACCATATAGAGGGCTGACGTATTATAAAACGATATCAATATATGCTAACTTTGAGTCTGAAGTGTTATAGGTAGAAGTGGAGAGGGATATTTTTTTCTATTCATGATAAAAGCAAAATGACAAAATGTGATTCTGTGTAATTAATAATTTTATCATCAGTTATGATTTAGACATGTTTAGGACTTATGAGATCAATATAAATATAAATATAGCTCATGAAAATTTAAATAGACATTGGTAGATATACTGAATTTGACATTTCCTGCTGATCATATTTCAAATAGTATATCTAAATGTAACATGACTTCGTAATTGTGTGTTTGCATGTTTGTATGTTTCTGCATGTGTTTAAGAAATAATAAATCCTCTCCTCCCCAAACCCCAAACATCTCCATCACAAATGAATTAAATTGGAGAAAGAGAAATGAGACCTGCAGCAGGAAATAATGGCTATTTATTTTTAATAAATGTGCAGAGTAGTTTTTAATCTTTTACTCTCATTTAATGAACTTGTGATGGTAAGGTAGGTGTAATTAGAGCTGTTAATATTGAATTCCAAATGTGCACTGCACTATAAATTTAATTTAAATTTCTCTATCCCTACCTTTCCCTTCCCATCACCACTGGGAGAAATTGAAGCACTTGGCTGCTGCTGTGGCAAATTGGATCCTAATAAGTATGATGCTTTACTGCTTCTTGTTTTTGCTAAGATACAACTGCACTATTTCCGAAGAACTCACCTGGGCATTAATTCAACAAGAAATGTTGGTAAGAGCATTATATTTTCCACGTTTTGAAATCTCAGTGAATGACTTGCATATCAAGAGGTCTGGCAGCTAGCTTTTATTATTCACTGATGTGCTTGTCATTTTAAATTTAGGTTCAGCTAAATCACTTCTGGGTGCTTAGAAATTATATTTCTTTCATGTTTGAAATTATTTCAGATTATATATTTTTTTCAGTCTGAATGTAAAGTGTAATGTAATTGATTAATATGCTTAAATATGAAGGAGTTTATTTAAGAAGGTATCTCAAAAATAATCAGCAACCTTACATACAGGTCATGATAAGCCTTGTTTAAAATTATGATTATGTTCTGAGAAATTAACAACTGTGCTACAAACAACTAAGAGAATATGAAAGTCAATATTCTTTCAAGCTAAAGAGAAAATATCTCATGAGGCAGAATTTCATGAAAAATTTTATAAATGGAGACGTTCAAGAGTGATATGAAACATATCAAGTCCTGGTGATAATCAGAAGATCTAGACTCTCATAAGCTGTGACAACTACTTTGGAAGAGTTTGTTAGGGTCTATTAAATCTCAATGTACGTATGTGAAACAGAAATACACACAGATATGGCCCTTCTATGAACAAACACAAGAATTTTATTAGTAGCACTATCCATTTAATAAGCCAGACTGGAAACAATACAAGTTTTCATCAATAGCAGAATGGAAAATACATTGTAAATTAAGTATAAAATTCAATGTTATTCAGCAGTGAGAATGAACAAACAACTATCACATATATTAATATTAATTAATGTCACAAATGCAATTTTAAATGTAATAAACCCCAGGGGGCGAAAAAAGAGTTCATACTGGCCAATTACATTATATTGAGTACAGAAAGAGTAAAATCTAATCTAAGGTAATAGAAGTCACCTTCATAGCTACCTTTGAAGAGCTTCTAGAGACCTAATACTGTTCTATTTCTAGATGTGGGTGATAGTTACATATAATATTTCCTTTTTTTAAAATTCCCTGAGATGTACTTTTATCATTTGCATATTTTTCTGTAGATATTCAGATTTTAATTTAAAAAGGTACTTTATAAAGCAGGATATAAAATGCCACAAAAATGAGACATTTTCAAGAAAGACTAGGTCCTTACATTTTCCTTTCTTTGTTCTCCATAGTCCTTTGTATATATTTTTACTTCAGTACGTGTTTATTATATTATTTTTTCACTAAATTGAAAACTTATTAAGTCTGAGATTAGTCATATGTTTATGATTTATCACATGTTAGGTTTATTAGTAAATAACTTAAACATCTAAAATTCAGGTGCTTACTGTGTATCCTATCTAATAAAAGAGTAATATGCAAATTGACCATCACTCCAACACACAAGATGGCTGACCCCATGTGGTCAAAGATGGCTGCCCCCATGTGGACACAAGATGACTGACACAAGATGGCCAGCAGGGAAGGGCAGTTGGGGGTGACCAGGCCTGCAGGGGAGGGCAGTTAGGGGTGACCAGACCTGCAGGAGAGGGCAGTTAGGGGCAATCAGACTGGCAAGGGAGCAGTTAGGCATCAATCAGGCTGGCAGGGGAGTGGTTAGGGGGTGATCAGGCTGGCAGGCAGAAGTGGTTAGGGACAATCAGGAAGGCATGCAGGTGAACAGTTGGGAGCTAGCAGTCCTGGATTGTGAGAGGGATGTCCTATTGCCCATTTAGGCCCCATCCTGGAAGGATCAGACATCTCTTGAGGGGTCCCAGATTGGAGAGGGTGCAGGCTGGGCTGAGGGACAAACACCCCCATGCACGAATTTTGTTCACTGGGCCTCTAGTCAGTGTATATTATAATTTGTGTGTATTACTTATTTAAGCTTTATAACAATTATTTGATGTAGTTAATATTATCTTTGTTTTACAGATGAGAAAGCTGATGTATTTGGTCATATAGTAATTTTCTCAAAGCTAAAAAGCTTGCAAGTGGTGAAAACAGGATTAAAATTCTTACTGCAGAGCTTAATTTCTAAAATACTAGCATATGTAGAACAGTAGATTAAGCATGTAGTAACACAGATTTGGCATAGTTAGTCCTCAATAAATATGAGTTTTAAGTACAATATACAACTTATAGATTCTATAACAGTGATTAATCTTCCCATGGAAGAATAAAGGCTAGATGAAGACAGATACAGTCATTTATATACCTTAAACTGTGGTAGGCGCTTAAGATAAAATGGATGAAAACTTCAGATGAAGTCCAAACTTTCAAAGATTGAAGATTAACATAAAAGACAAGAATTAACAAAATCATTACATGTTGTTAAGGAAATCTTTTGGGTGCATAAACATAACTAACAGGGTAGCAGACACACAGAAGAAAATAAAGGAAGCCATAACCACAAAAGGCCAAAGATGACTGCTCTAAGATGAAGGGAGGAGGAAAGCAGGGCCAGATAGTGCAGTTACGTGGGTAAAATTCTTAAAGAATTGTGACTCTAAATACTTCGGCGATGATGATATTGTACATAAAGGTCAACCTAATGAGATTATCTTGAGTAGACCTAGTTCTATGTTTTTAGGAAAATGTTAACAAGTTTATTTAAGAAAAAACAAGGCAGTGAACTATCAAGATGAGATGAAATGAAAATCACAGACAACGTCACTAAGGTTAAACCTCTCATTCTGTATGAGTTTCTTTATTATTTGAAACCCATGAAAAATGTTTAATGACTATGGAAGAAACAATCTTGTGGTATTCTCTACACAAAAGTGTACAAGGATTCAGTCTGAGTATTAGCTTTTTCTCTAGCTGTCTTTCAGCAAATCCTGGAAGCCCAAGTTTTAGGTGACTCTGCTGTTTCCACTGTCCAAAGGAAAAGGTGGAAGGTAGATGGCAGCTGAATAGTGACAGGATTGGGGCTGCTGGGATTTAGAAAGCATCTCTCCTAAACTGGATGGAACAATGACATTGCTTTTATAATATGCCGACTTTAATCACTTTTTGTCATATCTCTAAAATAAAACCCCTAGTGCTTGGGGACCTGACTCATCAACATCCAATCATCATTATAGGATGGGCCAATTACATTGGTAAATCCAGGGTGAAAAACTATGCTGAAATACTGAGGTGACAACCAAAAGTTTGATATGGTTTTTTTTAATTTTTAAAATTTACATATTCATTAAAAATTATGAGATTCAAGGTTTATGTTTATAAATATGCATTTGTCAAAAATGCAAATTTATTTTAAACTAACTTATTTTCTATCTATTTTTTTATTGAGTTAGAGCAATAAATGGAACTAGTAACTTTGAAGCAGGCAAATTTTAAGAATTTTTGGAAACTAAAGTAGTCTTGTGAAATACTGGACATTATTGTCCTAGAGGTGATCTGGGAGAGGCTGGGAGAAGATGGCAGGAGTGGGATACTAGCTGGGGTATTATAAAGAGGATGTCTGATTTGGATTAAAGTCTATGATTACTCTATGATTGTTTATTAAAGCCACGCTCTTAAGGTTTTCAAATAACAGCAATTAACACTTAATATATGCTTGCACTATCCTCTGCAATAGAAAACATTACCTTATTGGATCATTAAGATAAACATGGTATAATTATTATTACAAACAAAGAATCTGAGGTCTAAACAGGTCTAAATGACTTAATTTTAGCTCAAAAGAGAATACACTGAGACTCAAAATCAAGACTGTTTGCCCTTTTGTCTGGTAACTCAAAGTATTACTTATGAAATATTATTGCAAATCAATAAATAATTACATAATTTGTATTAAGGCAAGGGAATTTTTTAAATTTTAATTCGGTCTCTCTAGAGGTTATCATCCCCGAAGTAAAACTCTCTATGTTGTTTGTATTTGATTATATTCTCTCCTCTCATCCAGTTCTTTATGGCTTTCTAGGTTTTAAGGTAATTATGTTTAACTAAACTCTAGTAAAAGTAAGTAAAAAATAGTAGTCCCTGAAGTATCTGAACTAACATTCATAACATTTGATTGATAATGGTAGGAGTGAGGGTCAATGAATCTAAGGTCATTGCGTAGTCTTACTATGGAATCAGTAGAGAATATTCCAGATATTATTTTTAAATATTGAAGAGACAATAAGCAAGACAAAACTAACTATCCAGAAAGAATTGTACTAGAAGAACCAAACTTTTGTGTACTTTTTTACTATTTTATCATATTTTTGTGTAAAGAAAGCCTTTATAGAGAAGTTACTAATTCCAAATTAAAAGTTTTTTTAAAAATATGTAAACATGGTTAGCCATTATTTGTCTATTATAAAAATGTATTTTCTCTGCATGATCTGACCATGAAAAACTGAATTACTTATATATATGTTTTCACATATTCTGTGAGATGTTAATTATTTTGAAAAAAACAGAGTGGGTCAATAGTGATAACAGTGATCAATGTTCCCTTCAGCTTGACCAAACTGAAGAGCCCATATCTTCCAGTCTCTGTGGGAGGGTAAGAACCTAAATTTTGAGGGTATCATGCTACAAATTATAAAATTACCTCCTGTCATAAAACTATAAGAAGTTTGTTTGTTTGTTTGTCTTGTTTTTGGTCTCTGGATAAAATATCTGTACAGATAGCCTACAATCCCTCCACCCTAGCTCTTTAAATTCTCCAACCCTTTGTTTTAGTGGAATTGAGTTCAATCTTTCTCCTAAATTGCTATAAGCTTAAATAAAGTATTTATTTCCTGTTTAACTTTGTTCAGTTCAATTTTTTACTTTGACAGTAACCAGTAGCATCTCTAAGAAAACTGATAGGGTGTTCTTAATCAATCATGATGCTTTATTAAGCTATGTGCAAAAACTCTGTAATATAGAGTGTAGACAGGAGAGACACTACAATACAGTGGACTGCAGTATAGTGTATGGAGCTTTGGAGTTAAGAAAGTGAGCATTTTTCCCTAGACAATTTGGCTCAGTGGATAGAGGATCAGCCTGCAGATTGAAGGGTCCCAGGCTCAATTCCAGTCCAGGGCACATGCCTTACTTGTGGGCTCAATCCCCAGTACAGGGCATGCAGAAGGCAGCTGATTAATGATTCTCTCTCATCATTGATGTTTCTATCACTCTCTCCCTCTCCTGTTTTCTCTGAAATAAATTTAAAAAATATTTTTTAAAAAGTGAGCATTTTAATTATGCCACTAAATGACCAATCAATAAGTGACATAAGGCATGGCTTCAGTTTGTAGCTATGAAACATTTTACCTTATATGAGGGTTATGAATTTTTAGCAGAAGTTGAGTATGAATATGAATGATGAAAATATGGAATTAACTTACTTCATAAATTATAGGTAAAGAATACATAGAAGACCTATAAAGAGTTACAGAATATAACTGATGACATTTGATAGATATATATTGCTTTAGCAGCCTACAGTTATAGATCCCACAGATGGAAGGCTCAGGCAAACTATCTATTCTTTGTGGCAACATTTTCTTCACCCTAAACTATATGTTCTTTAACATACAATACTATTAAACTTAGATTAGTATTATTCATATATGGTTAGTAAAATAAATATGTATATTAAATATATTTCAACTTTACTTTTTTGGTGTCTAGAGAGCTATGTACTAACACAATAATCATAGCATACTTCATTCAATTTATTTTGCTGTGTAACACATTACTACAAATTTAGCAATTTAAAAAGATATTTATTATCTTAAAGTTTCCTTGGGTCAATTTGTTCTAAGTAGTAGAAGATTAAAATTAATGTATTGTCTGCATGACACTCTTATTTGGAGGCACTGGGAGGAATCCACTTCTAAGATCATTTAGATTGTTGATAGAATTCATTTCCTTGTAGCTGTAGGACTGATGTCCCTGTTTCCTGGCTGGCTGTCAGGATTTGCTTCCTACCTCTAATCTCTGCTCACCTTCCTCCTTACATGGCTTTTCCATCTTCAAGGCAGGTAGGGCACACTGAGTTCTTTTTACACTTAAAATCCTTCTGACTTTTTTTTTTTAAAAAATGTATTTTTATTGATTTCAGAGAGGAAGGAAGAGGGAGAGAGAGATAGAAACATCAATGATGAGAGAGAATCATTGATTAGCTGCCTTTGGCACACCCCCTACTGGGGATTGAGCCTGCAACCCCAGCATGTGCCCTTGACTGAAATCAAACCTGGGACCCTTCAGTCTGCAGGCTGAAGCTCTATCCTCTGAGCCAAACCAGCCAGGGCGATCTTTCTGACTTCTGATATCAGCCAGAGGATGCTCTCTACTTTGGGCATTCTTGTGGTTACATTTGGCATACCTAGATAATCTAGGATCATTGCTTTATCTTAAAGTCAACTAAGCCATAGAGCATCACATGATTGCAGGAGTTGTAACTCCTTATATTTACACTAGAGGCCCAGTGCAAAGATTCATGCACCAGTGGGGTCCCTTGGCCTGGCCTGTGCACTCTCTCGCAATCTGGGACCCCTGGGGGATGGTGGACTGCTAGTTTCAGCCTGATCCCTATAGGCTAGGCTGAGAGATCCCACTGGTGCATGAATCCATGCACCAGGCCTCTAGTATGCATATAAGATCTTTGGTTAATATCTTCACACCCTCCTCCATTCCCCCTTTCTTCTGAGATTCATCAGTGTGTTCCATGTTCCCATGCCTGTGCATTGAGTGTCTGCCCTCTGGTGTTCAGTGCATGTCATAGCTACCAGTCAAATGGTCAAATGATTGAATGGTCTTAAGGTCACTTAGGCTTTTATATATAAAGATTTGATTAAATGTTTATATAACTTGGAGGGTCCATTTTGGAAATTCTGCCTACCATACATGGTTATAAGGTATTTTAGTTATACTGATAAACTATTTATTTTCAATAAAAATGTATATTATAAAAAGTTACATTTAAAAAATGGATACCAAGTAATGATTAAAATAATGCCTTATCCTATCTAATAATAGACAAATATGCAAATTGACCATACCTCCAACACACCCACAAGCCAGGCCCACAAGCCACGCCCACCATCCAATCAGAGCGAGTATGCAAATTAACCCAAACCAAGATGGCTACAGCCACAGAGAGCAAGGTTTCCTAGGTAACATTGCAAGCCAAGCTTTCTGCCAGCTGTTGCAGGCCTAAGCCTCCACTCAAGCTACAAAGTTTCAATTATAGAAGGTAAACAAATTCAAACAAATGGCAGCAGAATGGAGCTTGAGAGAGCAGGCCAGGGTTACTGCCAGCAACAGGGAAAGCAAAGCTTTCCGCACACCCTGGCCGGGCTCACCCGCTTAAGGCTACAAAGTTTCAATTATAACCCCAACACAAATGGCTTCGGGCCTCGGAGGGAGCCCCAGGCTTGGCTCTGCTCCAGGCTACAAAGTTTCAATTGTAGAAGGAAAATAAATTACAGATACCAGGGCCTCCGCTTGCATTGCCAGGGGGCGTGGCCAGCCTGCAAACCACCACAGGCCCCTCGCTCAGGCCGCCCCACGCCCCAAGGGAACCCCACCCTGATCAGGTACACCCTTCAGGGCAAACCAGCTGGCCCCCACCCCTGTACCAGGCCTCTATCCTATCTAATAAAAGAGTACTATGCAGATTGATCATCACTGCAACACACAATATAGCTGCCCCCATGTGGTCAAAGATCCTGCCCCCATGTGGACATAAGATGGCCACCACAAGATGGCCAGCAGGAGAGGGCAGTTGGAAGGCACCCGGCCTGCAAGGGAGGGCAGTTGAGAGGGACCAGGCCTGCAAGGGAGGGCAGTTGGAGGTGATCAACCCTGCAGGAGAGAGCAGTTAGGGGTAACCAGGCCGACAGAGGAGGGAAGTTGGGGGCAAACAGGCTGGCAGCAGAGTGGTTAGGGGGTGATCATGCTGGCAGGCAGAAGCAGTTAGGGGCAATAAGGAAGGCAGGCAGGCAAGCAGTTGGGAGCCAGCAGTCCTGGATTGTGAGAGGGATGTCCGACTGCCCGTTTAGACCCGATCCCTAGGATCGGGTCTAAACGGGCAGTCGGACATCCCTTGAGGGGTCCCAGATTAGAGAGGGTACAGGCTGGGCTGAGGGACAACCCCCCTCTGTGCACGAATTTCGTGCACCGGGCCTCTAGTAATTAATAATAGATTACTATAATTTTGCTACCTTGTATAGTGCTTAAAATGAATTATCTTATTTAATTCTCACAAAGAAAAAAACTCTAGTGAACAGCTACAATTCTCTATTTTCCACATAAGAAAACCAAGAAAGTGATATCAAGAATTTAATTGAGCCAAAACCGGTTTGGCTCAGTGGATAGAGCATCAGTCTGCGGACCGAAGGGTCCCAGGTTCGATTCCGGTCAAGGGCATGTTACTTGGTTGTGGGCACATCCCCAGTCGGAGGTGTGCAGGAGGCAGCTGATCGATGTTTCTAACTCTCTATCCCTCTCCCTTCCTCTCTGTAAAAAATCAATAAAATATATTTAAAATAAAAAATAATTTAATTGAAAGTTCTTGTTAAAGATAGTTCAAGCTTTCAACAAATAGATAAAACATATCCAGAACCAACAGGTCTGCTAAAAGTCCGTGTAGCGCAGTAATCATTCAAGGCCTCTCCAGTTTCTGCATTTTATTATCTAGGTTTAATTCAAATTTGAATCTACACTTGGTCAAAACTTTGTTTTGGAGGGTGGGAAGTTGAACTCAAAGTTTCTTTAAATTTTTCAAAAAGCATTGTGACAGCCTCAATAATATTATGTACAAAGGTGAAGCTAACATTCCCATAGTCTCTAGAAATTATATGTGACTGATTACATCTTATCATTTTTAGCTTTACCCTTAGTTGAAGTAAGTTTCTTCATATCACATAATAATTACTTATCTTTCCAGTTATACCAAGTGGTCTAACCAACCAAAATAATGTAAGACTTTAAAAAGCACATGCAATAAAGTCAGTGTCTAAGTTTTTCTCTATGTCTCATTTGCTGTAGGATGTAGTAAAGTATTGATTGTTCTTCTATGATGGTTTTCTCATTGGAAAAATAATGATATTGACCCATTTAAAATAAAATATCAAATGGTCTAACAATTAATAGTGACAGTAATAATAATTTCCATCTACCAACGTTGGGAATTGTATTTGTCATTGCTCTGCCTAATCATCTTGTATGTTATATTCTTTTTTTTAATCTTTATCTGAGGATATTTTACATTGAATTTTTAGAGAGAATGGAAGGGAGGGAGAGAGGAGAGAGAGAGAGAGACAGAGAGAAACATCAATGTGAGAGAGAGCCATTGTTTAGTTGCTTCCTGCATGCGCCTCCACCAGAGCTGGGGATCAAAACTGCCACCTAGGTACCTGCCCCTGATTGGAAATCAAATCCATTCTAATCACTGAGAAAAACTGGCAAGGGATACACATGTAAAATTATTTGATAAAATTTATTAATACCAGATTTAAAACATTTCTAGGATTCTTACAATTTTTTGTTTTCATATTACAAACATTACCTTCTAGATCACCTCTTCTGGGCACACCTCAGATTGTAAATATATCTTTTTAAAATATAATGCCACTAAAAATGTCAATTAGGGCGCTTTATTTTCCTAGGACCTAGAGAAATATCATGAGATCACACATTATATTTCTGGGAGGATCTTTCAGTCTCAGAGGTGTCAGAGGCTCTACATTATGTCAAGATTTGTCCCTACAATCAATGTACTATTGAAAAATTGTAATCATATGGTTGGGAATGCTACTTTTTCAATTAGAATATTTTTTGTGTGTAAATGTATTTTTATCTTATAAGCTGATATTTTCAAGCTAGATTTGTGTGTGTGTGCACATGCGTGCATGTGTAAGTGCATGGGTGTGTGTATGTGTAAGGAATACTCATTAATTATTTCCAAATTTACCTTAAAAATTCACAAAGCCCTGACTGGGTTGGTCAGTTGGTTAGAGTGTGATCCTGACATGCCAAGGCTGAGGGTTCAATCGCCCAGTCAGGATACATACAAGAATCAACCAATGAATGCATAAATAAGTGGAACAACAAATCAATGTTTTTCTCTCTCTCTTTCTGCCTCTCTCTCTCTCTTCCCTTCTTCTTTATCTAAAATTTATAAATAAAAACTTTAAAAATACACACATGATTTCCATGTTATTTTTATATCATTATGGCTCAAGTTATATATATATATAAAAAAAATGGAAGGCTAATCAGTTATCCCGTTTGGTTGTTTTTTAAGTCTAATTTCCCTGACAGAGTATATAATTTAGCCCAATGGCAATATAACTTTTTATTACTATGATGCTATTTTTTTATTCCTTTTTAATATTTATTTTTATCACAAACTCTATATTTTCACTGAAACATCTATATTTGCATTATGAATATGAATCTAAAGATAGACTTTAGATTGTAATAAACCAATTTCAAAATATAAAATTAAATCATAATAAAAATCATATTCAGTTTTATCCACACCACACAATATTTTTATATGAATATTAGTATCCAAATTATTTCTCAAAACAAAAATATACCTGGAAATTTAAAAATATGAACCATTATTATGTTAGACTTTAGTAAGTTTCATTGCCTTTTATTCATTTTTTTATTTATTTTTTTAAGTTTAATTTCTTTATTGATTAAGGTATCACATATTTGTCCTCGTCCCCCCATTCCCATCCCACACCCCTCCCCACACATGCCCCCACCCCCCTGTTGTCCTTAACCGTCGGTTAGGCTCATATGCCTGCACACAAGTCCTTTGGTAGATCTCCCCCTTTACCCCCACCCTTCCCTACCCTCACCCTGAGGCCCGACAGTCTGATCCATGCCTCCTTGTTTCTGGGTCTGTTCTTGTTCATCAGTCTATGTTGTTCATTATTTCCCCTAGATGAGTGAGATCATGTGCTATTAGAAATACACTTATAAGAACCGAAAATGAGACAAACAATAATGGTTATGGTGACAGGCAAATGAATCAGTGTGTAGTGAGTTTCTTTCTGGGCCAACAGTTCTTTTGAGACCCAATTTCAATGTCCAACAGTTCCTTATGTGTACCTGTCAGCACTGACATTTCAGTTCTGGATGGTGGACAAATGGTGGTAATGCAGGTCCGACTTTGTCTGGTTTGGTCCTGGGCAATCTGCAGTGATGCACAGCTGCTAACTGCTAGTATGCCTTTTAACAGATTTCAGAGTTAGGCAGTCCAAACAGAACCAAACATTCTATCTGTCACATATTTGGATTATGTATTTTACTCTGAGTTTCTTACCTTATAAAATGTTTTAGTTATTTTTCTTAGCCAAGTTTTCTTCTTCTCAATGTTTGTAGTGAGGTGACATTTCATATTCTTGAAGACTATGTAATGCTTTATAAAACCACCCCCTAAGGAGCCATCTATAATAAGAAAGCTTCCTGAAGCTCGAAAGAAATATTTGATATGTTGACATATATATGAGTAACATAGCAGATTTGAAATTAAGTTTTAAATCAAAGAAACAATTATCTAAGTCAAATAGTTCTTTTGAAACAAAATAGTTTACATTTGGGGGGAATGTTAATTTTATAACACTATATTTCATGGACTGAGACAGCTTTGGCAGGAGGAGATTAAAACTGCTAAGTTACTCATATCTTAAAAACATCAATTTCAGAAAAAGAAAGTGTGATGTATTTCTTTACAGCACTGTTTCATAAGAATCCTATATAATAAAAGCACAATATGCAAATCAACTGAATGGCTGAACAGGGGGACAACCATCCAGAAGACCATCCGGGCCCACGTTATGACACACACTGGCGCCAGGCCAGCCAAGGTGGGTGTGATGCGATTGGTCAGGGGCCCAGCCATCACCCCATGATTGCCCTGCAGAGAGAGGCCCAGGCCACTCACTGGCAGGCTGCAGCGGGTGGGTGGGGCCATCCTCTGCAGGGAAGCCTGGGTCCAGGGTGCTCAAGGGAAGCCGGTGCCAGCAGCTGGGGGAAGGAAGACCTACTCTTGCACAAATTTCATGCATCGGGCCTCTAGTAAGAATATAAAATTGAAAAGTTCTTAAAATTTAAATATGAAACTCAAATGATCAGATGACTAGAGAATTTTTGAAAATGTGAAAACTCAATTTAACAAAATAAATCATAGTAAAAATTAACTGAAGTAGTTTGATCATTTTCTTAATTGAGGTGCTAAAGCATAGGAAATTAACCATTAGCCCCAACATTTTAATTAACATATAGCACAATAATGATGCTGTTAATGGTGATAGTAGCAGTAGCATTAACTGGGGCCATTTAGCAAGTGAATGCTAAATTCCAGACATTTTTGAAATTATCTAATAGATAGACACATAGATGAATGGGTGGAATGTAGGGAGAAAGAAAGAGAATATATATATATATATATATATATATATATATATATATATATATATATATATATATATTTGTATGTGTATATGCCTGTGTTTCATCTCATTAACCTACATGATAGTTACTGTTAGCATTTCCATTTAGCAGATGAGAGAAATCAAGTTGTTTAGGAGGAGGTAATGTTAAGAAAATATATTTTATGACTCAGCAATTCCACTTCTGGAAGAAACAGGAAACACTACTTGAAAAGAATATATTCACCCCTATGTTCATTGCAGCATGATTTACAATAGCCAAGATTTGGTAGCAGCCCAAATACACATCAGCAGATGAGTGGATTAAAAAAACAACAACAATACCACTCAGCCATAAAAAAAGAAGGACCTCTTACCCTTTGCAACGTCATGAAAGGACCTGGAGAGTATTATGCTAAGTGAAATAAGCCAGTCAGAGAAAGAAATACCATATGATTTCACTTATATGTGGAATCTAATGACCAAAATAAACTAATAAACAAAATAGAAACAGATTCATAGATACAGAGAACATACTCATAGCTGTCAGAGGGAAGGGGTGTTATGGGACTGGGAGAAAGAACTGAAGGGATTAAGTAAAAACAAAACAAATAAACAAACAAAAAAATACCTAAGATACAGACAACAGTATGGTGATCACCAGAGGGCAAAGGGGTAGGAAAGGTAAAAGAGTATAAAGGGGGGATAAATGGTAATGGAAGGAGACTTGAATTGAGGTGGTGAACACTTGTACAACATACAGACAATGTATTATAGATTTGTACACCTGAAACCTATATAATTTTATTAATCAATGTCACCTCAATAAATATAATCAAAATAAAATGTATTTTAAACTTGCAATCCAAATAACTTATGGACATTCTATAGAAAACAAAATATTTTGCCAGAAAGAGTTTAAGTCAAAATTTCATTATTTACTAAGAGATGATTCCACTAAAATTATTTAGATAAATACTAAAGCAAAGACTAAAACTTTTCAGAGTGTTTGTCCAAAAATGTATTATCAAACACAAGTGTGTCCTTAAAAGAAATATTTAGAATCATTCCTGTCAATTATAATAAAACCTGAACATATACAGCCTATGGAATCAATAGAGATAAAAGGGTCCTCGGAGGGAAATTTAAAAACTTAATTTTTTAAAAAATGAAGTAAAATATAGCAAATATCTTCTCTAAAAATAGAAAAAGAGTCATAATTTGAACCATAACAAAACAAAAGAAAGAATTAAGATAACATAAGAATTTAATTAAGTAAAGAAAAATTTACCAGAATAA
This sequence comes from Cnephaeus nilssonii, assembly GCF_951640355.1. Taxonomy (NCBI): domain Eukaryota; kingdom Metazoa; phylum Chordata; class Mammalia; order Chiroptera; family Vespertilionidae; genus Cnephaeus; species Cnephaeus nilssonii. The sequence goes on from NC_137079.1 coordinate 79,472,462, forward strand.
AATAAAAAGTTGATTCTTTAAAAATAAATATTTGACACATTAAAATAAAAAATAAACAAAATATAAAGAAAGGTATGTAATAAAAGAAGATATATAAAATATGTATATTATGAAACTATAAAAACAATATTTAAAACCCAATGAAATAACTTATTAGAAAAAATTTATCAAAACAATTCTAATTTCCATAGAAGATCATAAAAACAGAAAAAATTCTCCCCCAACCAATGCCCCAGACTCAGGAACTTTCATAAAAGAATTCAGCAAGACAGAAAATAGTTAATTTAATGTTACTTTATTAAAAAAGTAACATAGTCTCAGAGCATTATTATCTCAGAGTGTATAAAAGAAAAGCAATCTCATAAATTATTTTTGGGAAGTAAGGGAAACATTGGAAATAATGAAGCTTCTACAAAAAAAGCAATAAATAAGCTGCTATTAATTTATGAATATCAAAACAATGATCTGAAATAATGCATGAGTAAAAAATTCTGAAGCCTGTTCAAGAATAGTACGGCATAGTCCCATATGTTCCACACTTATTTTAATATTAAAAAATAGAAACATTATTCATATTAATAAATTCAAGGGAAATATCTCATAATCATCTTCAAAGACACTAAAAAGGGGCTTGACAAAATTCAAAGCCTATTCTGAAAGTACCTGGCAAAAATTCTGTTGAACGATACTTTGTCAGCATTAAACACACATATTTATTTATTTATACCCCAATGTACCTTACTACAAAACCCTATATCTCACATGAGGAGGATACAATGGTGGCATTCCCTCTAAAGTCAGGAAAAATGTAAAGATGCACATGCACACTACCTCTAGGACTTTTTAACCTGTTCTAACAACATTTGACACATGATTAGATAAGAAAAAAAATGAGACGTAAAATTTTGAAAGAAGAAGGTGAAAATGTCACTATTTGGCAATTGCTATGGTTGTATACTGAAAACTCAATATGATCCAATTGAAAGGTTCCACCTACAATAAAATAACAATGCAGCTGAATATATTATTAATGTGAAAAAAACAGTCTTCATTACAACAAACAGCAAGTAATCCTACCTAATAAAAGGGTAATATGCAAATAACTATCACTCCGCTACGCCCATGATTGGGCCAGCGGGAGGCTGTGGGGCGGGACTCAGGGTGGCCTATTCAGCCTCTCAATGGCTGGATCGGCCGCTGCTGAGGGGGGACCGATGGGGCCGAGGGGGGATCGATGGGGCCGGCGAGAGGTGCGGTGGGAGCAGTGGCGGAGCCCGGTCCCGCCCCTCAGCGTTCGTGGGTCTGAGTGGTGGCGGCGCCCGGGTCCCTCCTATCACTGAGGGACCTGGGCGGTGGTGGCGCCCCAATCATGAATGGCGGCGTGGGGCTCGGCAGCTCCCACCCCACACTGCCGCCGCCGCCACTGGGGTCCAAGCCCCCACCCTGAAAAAAGGCGGAAGGAAAACTGGTGCCAGTAGCCAGGTGAAGGAAGGTCTATTGCACAATTCTTCGTGCAAAGGGCCTCTAGTCTATACTAATAAAAGGGTAATATGCAAATTAGACCAGGAGACCTTCTGGATGTTTTTCCGGACAAAGCCATGTTTGTGGGGCCAAGGCAGAGGTGGTTAGGGGCAATCAGGCTGGTAGGGGAGGACAGTTGGGGGCAAGCAGGCTGGCAGGGGGGGCAGTTGGGGACAAGCAGGCTGGCTGGGGGTACAGTTGGGGGCAAGCAGGCCAGCAGAGGGGGCAGTTGGTGGTGAGCAGGCCAGCAGGCAGGTCAATTGTGGGCAAGCAGGCTGGCGAGGGGGGGGCAGTTGGGGGCAGCAGGCTGGCAGGGGGCAGCAGTTGGGGGCAATCAGGCCAGAGGAGTGGCAGTTGGGGGCAAGTAGGCCAGTAGGCAGGGCAGTTGGGGATGAGCAGGCCTGCAGGGGGGAGCAGCTGGGGGTGAGCAGGCTGGCAGGGGGGGAAGTTGGGGGCAAGCAAGCTGGCAAGGGGGGGCAGTTGGGGGTAAGAAGGCCAGTGGGGGGGGCAGTTGGGGGCAAGCAGGCCGGCAGGCAGAGTGGTTAGGGGTGATCAGGCAGGCAGGTGAGCAATTAGGAACCAGCGGTCCCAGATTGCGAGAGGGATGTCCTAAACCGGCAGTCAGACATCCCCCGAGGGGTCCCAGATTGGAGAGGGTGCAAGCCAGGCTGAGGGACACACACCCCCCATGCAAGAATTTCATGCACCCGTCCACAAGTTAGAAGATATAATGAGAGAGAAGAGTCCATTTTGAATAGCAACCAAGGAGGTAAAAGATTTAGGAAAAAAGCATAAAATATGTATAATTACATGGGAAAAATTCTAAAACACTTCTGAGGGACACAAACAAAAAGACTGGAATGGCCCGGCCAGCATGGCTCAGTGGTTGAGCGTCAACCTATGAACCAGGAGGTCAGGGTACAATTCCCAGTCAGGGCACATGCCCGGGTTGCAGGCTCGATCCCCAGTGTGGGATGTGCAGGAGGCAGGCAATCCATGATTCTCTCATCACGGATGTTTCTATCTCCCTCTCCCTCTCCCTTCCTCTCTGAAATCAATAAAAACAGATATTTAAAAAAAAAAGAAAGAAAAGACTTGAACAGATAGATATGAATTCCATGTTCTAGGAATGGAAAATTTAATATCATAAATATATTGACTTCCTAAGTTAATGAATCATCCAAAATTTGTCACCTCCCTCTGCAGGCTGGCATAGAAGCACTCTCATATATTGTTAGTGAGAATGTAAGTAATGCAGCTGGTAGGGAGAGTAATTTGAAAATATCTATCAAAATTACAAATGCATCTCTTCTTCACCCAGTAACCTGGCTTCAGGAAAAATATCCTAGAGGCACACCTATACTCTTTTACAAAATGTGGTATGTGCAATTTTAGTCATTGAAGTAATACTAAAAATTGAAAAGAAATATGTCTATCTCTTTATAATGGACAGGTTAAATAAGCCACACAATGGCATACAGTGCTGTAAAAAATAAATGAAAGAACAAGAAATATTTCTGTATATTTATATGAATGCATATTGAGAAATTAAGTAGTTATTAAGCAAAATAGTATATGTAGTATACCACTTTAACCTAAGAAAGTAAAGGAAGTAAGGATATGGAGGCGAATTACACTGTGTATATGTTTAATTTTTATCAACGTATATTTAGCATAAATGTTGTGCTAGACATTGTACGAGGTACTGAGAATTCAACAGATATATCTACTGGGCTTGTAAGTTCATTATCATAATATGCTCTTTCCTATATAACTCTGAATGCACCCTGTAAGCTTAAAATTTCCTATCTCCTTCCTTGTTTGCAAATTTCTTGAAATTCGTGCTCTGTGATCTTAAAGGTCCTCTCTATATTTAACTGCTTGTTTAAAAATTATCTTTATTTCCCTAAAATGAATCCTGAGTATAACTGGTGAAATGGCTGCCCCCACAGCCACCTCAAGTAAAGGTTTATATTCATCTCAGGCCTCATGTGTCTCAGGAAAAGGAGGTTTGGTATTTGCCACCTAATTCCCTTTTGAGACTTGCAAATTATTTATTCTTATAAAAAGAAAAAAAAAGCCTTCCCTTTAACTCCATGATAATTAGTTTCATTTTTACTTTAGTTGGTTGACCTCTATTTATTCCTCTATTTCTTAAATACTGTAACTCATGATTTTGCTTCTTTATCTCTCTTCCTTCCACCATTCTTGTCCCTCTAAGGGAATGAGCTGGCTAATAGCAACTCATTCAATAAACTTGTCTTCTTTTCATGTTCAGCTATTTAATCTAATAGTCACATGCAAACACATAAAATATGACTGAATACTGACAGATAGTTTCCCAATCAAAAGAAAATAATACTACTGGAATATTATTTAAAATGGAACAATAAAAGCCTGATATCAATTAGTTGCAAAATTACTCTTGTTTTTGTTTCAGTCTTTTCTCTTTTTTTTCCTTAATGAGTTTTATTAATCGTTTCAAAGAACCAGCTCTCAGTTGCATTAATTTTTCTATTGCCTTTTTGTCTTCTATTTTATTTAATTCTGCTCTAAGTTTTGCTATGTCCTTCCTTCTACTAAGTTTGAGTTTCATTTGCTCTTCTTTTTCTGGTTTTTAAAGGTGAAATGTTAGGTTGTTTATTTGAGATTTTTTTTCTTGATATAGGCCTATCATGATATAAACTTCCCCCATTTTACAGCTTTTGCTGTATTTCAAAAGTTTTGATATGTAGTATTGTTGTTATTCTTTGACTTTATGTATCTTTTTATTTCTCCTTTTATTTCTTCTTTGACTCACTGATTCTTTAATAGCATGTTATTTAATTTCCAGATATCTGTGTTTTTTCTCACCTTCTTTTTTGCAATTGATTTTTAATTTCAAAGAATTTTGGTCAGAGAATATGTTTGGTATAATTTCAATCTTCTTAAATTTGTTGAGTCTAGGTTTGTGTCCCAACCTATGGTCAGTCTTTAAGAACGTTCCATGTGCACTAGAGAAGAAATGATCTGATGTTCTAGAATAAAAGGCTCTGTAAATATTGCTTGTTTCCACTTGGTCTAAAGAAGATGTGGTACATATGTACAATGGAATAGTACTTACTCCGCCATAAGAAAATATGAAATACTGAAATTTGTAACAACATGGGTGAATTTTGAAAATATTATGTTAAGTCAAATAAATCAGATAGAAAAGTAAAAAAAAACACACACACAAAAGATTTCACTCATATTTGGAATATAAAATAGAAAGCAAAAAATGAGCAAACAAAAACTCAGTCACAGACTACAGTATGGAGGTGTCCAGAGGGAAGCGAGGGAGAAGGTAGTAACGGGTAAAGGGAATCAACTATGTAGTGAACACACAATGCAATATACACATGATATATTATAGAATTGTACACCTGAGACCTATATAATTTTATTAACCAATGTCACTCAATAATTTTTTTAAAAAAATTTAAAATGTATTCTTGAAACCTAGTCAGAAAATATGAACATAATATCTTATCCAAAGACTCTCATTTAAAAAAATGAGAAATACGTTGCTGGAATCATCACACAGACACGCCCCGCACACGCACAAACACACACACACACACACACACACACACACACACACACACACACACAAACTGACAATTTCTTACAATAATATTTTTAATCTTGTAAAATTAAAATGAGGTCATAATACACAATTTGAATAATACTTAATGATTCACTATACATTATAGTTTCTAGGGATCACAGACATTAAGTTAGTTATAGGAAAGGAGTTTAGAATAATTCCTTTTCTTTCTAACATCAAATGATGACAAAGGTATTAAAAGTTCATTTGCCTTGTATGCATGCATATAAGCCTAACCAATGGACACAGACAAACAGGGGGGTAAGGGGATGAGTGAGGGATGGGGGGCAATGGAGGTATAAGGACACATATGTAATACCTTAATCAATAAAGAAATTTAAAAAAAGGTTCATTTGAATTTTTCACCAGAGATTTTCAACAAAATTAATCCTAAGTTTTTTTTAAAAATGTGTTGTTTTTTTTTTGTTTTAATGAGAAGCCACATTTTACATAATTTAGAAGGCAAGTGGAGTGCAAACTCAAAAAATTTTGCAGGATTCAAGCAACTCAAAAGGAAGGCAAATTCTTTCTGACTTAAACTCAAGTTTTAGTGCAGTGTTCTTTTTTTTACTAATAATATATATGTTATTTTCTCTATGGTTCTTCTCAATAAAGTACAATAATATGAAAGTACTTGACAATCTGGTATTCAAGATAAAACATATGCAAGTGTGCAACATAGTCAAAATAATTTTTCCTTTGAAATTACTACTATTAAAAATATAATAAGAAAATAAAAGCATGTGGATACCATTTAAAATACTCTAAAAATTGAATTGTAAAATATTTTCAATATATTAACGATGCATTTAAAATATGCAAATCACTAAGAAGAAAAACAGAGTCTCAATAATATTCACAACATGTTTCAGAGTGATTTAAAACACTAAATGTCATTTAAAAGAGTAACATATATATTTAACTAATTCTGTTCTGTGCTATTTGTAGATAAGATAAATTATGGAAATAGATTTATTTTGAGCACATGCCATTAGAATAAAACTAGAAAACACTTATGGATAAGTGAATCTCTCAATTTTATTTATACACATTTTAGATGTTTTCTTCCCTTGAATGAATTTTTTTTTTGTAGGATTGAGAACATTTTGTTTTCAGCCACCAAAATCTCCTCTAATGCCTTTGTGCTGTCTTGCTCTCTCTAGATTGTGACTAGTGCTTGTAAATATCCTCATCCTTTTTCCATCCTCAGAACTCATCTGTACAATGCCTAATTCCTTCAAAGACTGTTGTCTCCCTATAGGATAACAAAAAGTGAACCTAATGCTTAACTCAAGAGAGTGCAGCAGGGAGGAGTATAAGGGAATGAGGAAGCCCCAGAGTGTGATGTTAAAATAACCATCTTTCTCTAACAGAGTACCTACCTCAGTAGACTAATTTCAACCCAGGAAGGTAATAGTATCAATTTGAGGATACTTGTTGCATGAAGTTGTATAAGAAAATGCTCATGAAAACATGATATAAGGTCAGCTAATCCACATGGAGATTATTAATATACTTTTTCAATCTTAAATAACTATAATATAAACTAGTATCCTAAACTTCCTTGCTTTTTATTTCCTTCTGTATTACCTGACTGGAAAATACTGACTCTGGATTGTTTTTTCAACATGTGTCATCTTTATACCTGTTCTAAAAACTGCTCGAGTTTAGGGCAATACTGGATAAATGTGTGTGAAACACTGTCAATTCATAATCAATAGCATCAACTGGTATTTCTAATACATTTTTATTGTTCAATATACCTTCTGCTATTATTTCAAACCAACTGATATTTCTAATAAATTTATATTATTCTATATACCTTCTATAACTATTTCAAACCAACTCTGAAATCCTGATTCTTCTTCCTTGTTCATCTCATGTTCAGAAGTGGTGTCTGTTTCACAGAGAAAATAAAAGCTTTCAGATAAAACTTACTAGAAACCTTTATGTCTCTGGACCTTTTTTATCTTCCCTATTTCAATATATTAGTGAACTATTACCATCTTTTTTTCTTTATTAAACAGACAATTTTATTTTTTGAAAGAGTTCTTCTATTCTATAGTCTTCATATGCTCAATATTCATCCATTCCTCAATCCACAGAAATCAGATAACCTCTCGCCTTGACCACACTAAGATTTCTAGGTGAGTCATGTCTACCAAAAGCAATGGATGTTTCACAGTCCTTTATCACAGCATGCATTAGGCATATTTGTGAGAAGCTGACTTCATTTAACTTCCTTAACCACACACTTTATCATTCCTTTTCTCTTACCTCATGGGCATCCATATGTGTCCTGAAATTGTTACATTTTTTGCTCTCTTCATTGGCCAAAAATGTGAAAACAGGCAATGCAAAACATGGAAGTGAAGGACTGTTGATGATTTAGTCAAGCATAGGCCATAGTGTCACTGCTACCCACAGTTCATTGTAAAAGGGATCATTGGATTTAGAGGCAAGAAGGCCGGCCATTAGTAACTTGGAGTTTTAGTAGAGTGTCAACATCAGAAGCAAGATATTTCTGAGTAGAAAAAATACATTGAATAATAAGCTATAGTAATCAACTGTTTAACATTGATAGGATTCTAAAAAACATGTCTTATCCTAGTGTGAAATAATGTTAAAAATCATTCATTACTATGGCTCTTCATACATTAAAAATTATCAAAACAAATTTGTGAACTTCAGAAAAAAAAAAAAAAGAAAAGAATTTGACCTGGACAAACCAGGATGAACTTAATAACAACCAAATTTATTGGGCCTTGTATGATTTGATCTCTTCCCACATTTCCACCTTAATTTTCCTAAATTCTAGCCCCATTAGCCCTCTTATAGTTCCTTAAAAGTTCCATAACCTTCATAAGGCCTTCAGCAATAAACCTGTTTCTGACTTGACTGATTTTACCTCCTCTCTTTCATTTCTTAAAATGTATTATTTTTCATGGAAAGCCCAAGTCCTGAAAATTAGAATTTACAGAAAGAAGACCAAAAAAATTGCTCCTAGATTGGTATCTAGAAGATAGTTGGATTCTATTTTTTTTTTACTTTTTATTTATTTTATTTTATTGTTTCAATTATAGAAAACATATAGGAAACAAAATGGTAACAAAAAGTTCTTCCCTTTTGGTAGTTACTTTAAGTATATATGGATTAAACTCCCTAATCAATAACAGCTGAATGGATAAAACTCTAAATTCTAAAATGTTATAAAGGAACAATATTGTATTTATAGAGAAAGTTTTGTTTGGACACTCACCAATTATCTTTTTTTAAAGTGATATTTAATCTGAATCACAGTTGGTATAAAGGTCAATATATAGTCACAAATATCTAATATTTTTTAATAAATTTATGCAAGGAATGATTCAAGCGGGAGCTTGTAAATAATTAGATAAACATACATTAATTACTAAATAATATTATATTTACCTAATTATTTGTTAAGATGGCTTAATCCTATTTATTGATAATACTAGAGGCCTGGTGCAAGAAATTCGTGCACGGGGGGTGGGGGGGTGTCCCTCAGCCCAGCCTGCAATGATGCCAGCATCCCTCACCCCGGCCTCTAGCCAGAGGCTCCTCCCCTTCCTCCGCGCAGCCTCTGGGAAGATGCTTTTCCTGGGGTCTCCTCAGGGCCCCAGCCCGCAATGCCAGCAGCTTGGCAGCTCGGCAGCTCGGCAGCTCGGCAGCTCGGCAGCTCGGCAGCTCGGGTACTTGGGGGCTTGGGCTCCCAGGTCCCACTTCCCCGCCAGCATGGTGCGCATCAGCTGCTGTGGGAGCCACACCTCAGGAGTCGCCCCCTTGGACCATACTACTTGCGAGCATGGGTTAGGGTTAGGTTTAGGGTTAGGGTTAGGTTTAGGGTTAGGGTTAGGTTTAGCGTTAGGGTTAGGGTTAGGGTTAGGTTAGAATATTTGTTTATTTTCAAATACTCATTGTGAACATATACATTTTAAATGTATTTAATACTAAAATATGTTCATATGTTTGTCAATTTGAGACATTCATCAGAGACATTTTGTGAAGATATCATAAATTTAAAATGGCATAAAATCAACTTTGTTAGTTACATGTCTACTAATTTACCTTTGCTGTTTGCTTTGTGAAAAAATGTTTGAGGAACATAATATGAGACATATTCCTTAGAATAGTTCCTATAATGCTCATCTATACTCCTGAAGTTACTGAGCATCTTGTAGTTAGGGCTTGAAGATCATTTAGTGTTACCGTCTTCCAAAATCAGAATACCACCCATACTATGCACATTTGTTCAGCCATCCTCAGCTTAAATGGTATCATTAACTCAATTGAAATCAGTATCCACTTTCTCATAAGTATAATGATGCAACTTATTCCTTTATTTTATAAATAACTATCATTTAAAATTAACTCACAATTTTTTTACTAAACAAATCTGCCAGCACACTAAAATGTATTATAAGAGTAAAATATAAAGTTAATAAACTCTATTAATAGTTTAAAGTTGAAATTTAGAGTTTTCTTACTTTCATTCTAAATGAATTTTGTTCCTAAAGAGAATTTCTCCACCCTGTCTCCTGATAACAAGACTTATTCTCTCAGAACAGTGGTTCTTAATCTTTTTTAATGCTTTTGAATCATTGTAATGTTAATTTCATAATTTGAAAAATGTTGAAAGCTATGGGCCTTTATCTAAAAAAAAAAAATGACCATAAGATTAAGATTTGCATATACTACCAGTAGGATAGCAAATTAACTGAATCCATTTGTGAATGTGGAGTTAAGAATCTTACCTTCAATGTACAGAGAGTTGAAATCTTTCCACTGGATCAGTTTAGAGAGAAATATTGATTTCACTGTTTACTAGACCATTTCCAATTTCTCTCTTTAGATCATTTTTTGTTCCTATGAATATACATTATCAAGATAGTGATGGTCTTTATCAAAATGAACATTTGAGAGAGTACATTATTATTACTCATTCTAGATAACTTTATAATAAACTCACTCATGCAAGAGAGTTTTTCTCTTGTTCCTAATGTGAAGATTCAAAAATTGAAGGTGGGCAAAAATAATGCAAAAGTATACTATTATCCATATATAAATGTAGAAATCTATCTTAATTTCTGGTCAATAATTACAAAACTGTTCATAGATCTTAATGCAAGTTGTTTTTTTGTTTTGTTTTTTTTTGCTGTTTAAGAAAAATTTATAAGATAAGAACAAGAGAGACATTTTAATAACAGAAAAATACATTTTTATTTTTAAATACAATTAACTGCAGCCATATGTTCTCTTTAAAGGGAAAGAACATCAATCATTTCTATACTCTTCTGGTTCCTTTGCAGAAATAGTGGGAAAAGAGTGAGACACATCTCTTCATTGCTTAGAGAGCACACAATAAGGTGTTATTTTGTTTGATTTGTTAACAATGTTCAGGATCATAGTCCCATATTCTAAGAATTGGTAGTAGAAATAATTGCTTTTTCCCCTCTATTTCAAAATGAAATTTGTATTATTTTTTAATACTAACATATTTCATTTATTCAGCTCTTTCAACATGATTCTTGTGCTTTTGTATATTTATTTATTTATTTTTAATTAAACTTATTGGGTGACATTGGTTAATAAGATTACATAGATTTCAAGTGTGCAAGTCTATGATACATGATATGTATATTGCATTGTGTGCCCATGACCCCAAAGTCAAATCTTCCTTCATCACCATATATTTGACCTTCTTTACCCTTTACTACTCCTCTACCTTCCTTCTCTCGGATAGCCACCATAGAGTTGTCTGTGTCTATGTGTTTTTGTCTGTTTTTCTTCTTTGTTTATTTGTTGCTTTCAGTTTTAATCCCATATATAAGAGAAACCATATGTTTCTTAACTTTTTCTGTCTGACTTATTTCGTTTACCACAATATTCTCAAGGTCCATCAATGTTGTTGCAAAGAGCAGTATTTCATATTTTCTTACGACTGAGTATCCCATTTTATATATACACTAAGTCTTCTTTATCCAATAATGTAGCAAAGCTTATTTTTTATTGTTTGTTTTTGGATTTCCGGAAGGCATAGGTAAGAAAAAGAGAGGTGGAGAAGGAGAAGGAGAAGGAGAAGGAGAAGGAGAAGGAGAAGGAGAAGGAGAAGGAGAAGGAGAAGGAGAAGGAGAAGGAGAAGGAGAAGCAGAAGGAGAAGGAGAAGGAGAAGGAGAAGGAGAAGCAGAAGCAGAAGGAGAAGGAGAAGGAGAAGGAGAAGGAGAAGGAGAAGGAGAAGGAGAAGGAGAAGGAGAAGGAGAAGGAGAAGGAGAAGGAGAAGGAGAAGGAGAAGGAGAAGGAGAAGGAAAAGGAGAAGGAGAAGAGGAAGGAAAAGGAGAAGAAGAAACGTCTATTTTTATTCATTGACTATTTTCTAAATTGGGTTGTCTTTTTATTGTTAAATTGTGAGTTTTTCTATTTTTTATAAATCATGGATAATCCCTTACCATATATGTAATTTTTCAAAATTTTCAATATTGTCTTATTCTTTAGATTTTTTATGGTATCCTGTGATGCACTAATAATTATTTCTAAGATTTCATGAAGTCCAGTTTATCATTTTTTGTTTGTTTCACTTTTGCTTTTGGTGTCATGACATAAGACACCATTGTCTACTCCAAGGTCACAGAATTTTACTCCTATATTTTCTTCTAGGAATATCATAGTTTCAGCACTTACACACTTAGTTCTATATATATTTGGAGTTAGTTTTGTACCTGGTGTGAGGTAGAGATCCAATTTCACTCTTCTGTCTCATCACTGATTGTTTTATATTATACAACTTATCTTCATCCTTCCATTCTTGTTTTTATTCAGAAAACCAATTTTTAGAATACATTATGACTTCTTTTTTCTGCTTTAAACTGTCCAATGTCTTTCAATTATATTTAGAAATATATACAAATCCCCTACTTAGTCCTAGAAGGTCCTACATGATACTTTACAAGTATTCATCTCCCCTCACATTTAAATTTTCTGTAATTGCTATTTTCTGTGCTAGAATGATTACTTTGTGTCTGCTAATCGTTTTACTTTCAGATCTTCCCTAGAATTAGTTCCCAGAAAAACTCATTTTGCTCTATTTCCATGTTTATTGTTTATCTCAAAAACTTTATTCACTAAAAAGAAATTTAACCAAAATAGTATTCATTTGAGAAAAATCTAAATGCATTATGGTTGTGCTGGTATAATTAGAAATAATATTCTTTATAGGAGGAATAAATTATGTATTCAAAGTTTCTTGGTAGAGTTTAAAGAATAACCTATTTTTATATTACTGCCTTATTCTTGTAAACTTTTATGACAGGTATTTTAATATTTCAATTAAGACACAGAACTTTTGAGTTATTTAGAAAATTATAATAATCAAGTTAAATAGTTTTAGAAAATGGAATAGTTATAATGGATTAATTAATATTTTATATACACTTTTATCTATACAAAGCACAGTTAGCATAGGTCTGTTAATCCATTTTTTTCCTTAGATTTCTGAATATTTTCCAGTGCTGACTTTCTCCTGGTTATCTTAGTCTACAAGTTTCAGCTTTCATAAGGTATTCTTCTCAAACTTATTACACTCCCCATAACTGTTACCTTTTTTGCACACTCTGTTCATCCAGATAGATTACTCCATCCTTTCTACATTGATTTTATAAAGTGGCATTTCTATCAGGCATTGGGTAAGTAACAGTTTACATTACAGCAAAGAAAAAAACTTTAAATTGGATAAATACCTTGTATTTTAAGCCTACAAACCATTTAGTTTTACTTGTTCTCTGGTTTACTAAATCTCCTTCTTCTTTTCCACTAGCTATAAGATAAATGCACATCAAAATCACAACAAGGGACCATCTCACACTTGTTATAATGGCTATAGTCAACAACACAAGGAATAACAAGTGTTGGAGAAGGTGTGGAGAAAAATGAACCCTCATTTATTGCTGGTGGGAATGTAAATTGGTATAGACTCAATGGAAAACAGTACAGCAAATGTTTCTCAAAAAATTAAGATTAGAATTATCATGCAACCCAATAATTTCTCTTCTAGGTATCTACCCTAAAAATTTGAAAATGTTTATTTATAAAAATATATGTATCCACCCCTATGTTTACTGCCACATTATTCATTGTAACTAAGACATGGAAACAACCCAACTGTCTTTCCATGGGTGATTGGATGAAGATGATGCAGTACATATATACAATAGAATACTACTCAGCCATAAGAAAAGATGAAATGGTGCCATTTGCGACAACATGGATGGATCTTGAGAGTACCATGCCAAGTGAAATGAGTCAGACAGAAAACAAGAATCATATGATTTCACTCTTATTTGGAATATAAAACATAAAGCAATAAATGAACAAACAAAATAAACAATCAAAAATTCATTACCCTAACCAGTGTGTCTCAGTTGGTTGGGCCTCTTCCCATGCACCAAAGGGTTGTCAGTTTGATTCCTGGTCAGGGCACACACCCAGGTTTCGGACTTGATCCCCAGTGGGGGCCATGCAAGAGGCAGTAGATCTATGTTGCACTCTTACATTGATGTTTCTTTCCCTTCCTCTTTCTAAAAATCAATAAAATGTTCTTTAAAAAGCAGAAAATAATATGGGGAAGAGGGTTGGAGGGATGCTGAAGAGGGTGAACGGGGTTAAATATATAGTGATATAAGGAGACTAAACTTTGAGCAATGAGTGCACAATGCAATATAAAATTGTACACTTTAAACATATAATCTTATTAACCAATATTATCCCAATAAATTTAATGAAAGATTTAGTAAACATCAGAGATATTAAAGACAATGTGATGTCCTACAATCCATTAACATCTGACATCTTATGGGTATTGATTCCATCCACAAACATTGCAGTGTTATGTCATGCCATGTGTTTATCATCAATTAAAACATTTAACATTCATATACTAAAATGAAATAAATACAATAAAGTGAAACTAAATTGTGATGACAAAGTTATGAAAAACCTGAAGATGGATGGATCTAAAATATACTTTGACCATTCTTTACAGTTTGGCCTTGATAGTTGTTTAACTGCATTTTCTTTGAAGTGCAAAGTTAATCTGTGCAAATCTCAAAGAGTTCAGAGTAAGATTCGCTTGTATTGCTTAACAAGTTTTTAAATGTGTGAACCTGTGGGGATGTGTATCCATGCATGCTGATATAACTGTGCATATTAGCTATGTACTCTACAAGATAGTAAAAATTTATACAGTGTATGCTCAGAATGGCATTTGCAAATGGCTAGAACTTTAATAAAACTGTCTTTTAACTCAGGTATATTCTCTTCAACAAAGTAAAACTTAATTGTTATAAGTGTTGTTTGTTCTTAGTTTTAAATGAGAAGGGTAGGAATTTTAATAGTAGGAATTATAATATTTCTCTTTCAATCTGATTCTCTATCTGTGTTTAAGTGGCCCTCATTATAGACTATGTAGCAATATTGGCAGAGAGAAGAATAAACAATAAAATACTTCTGTGTTAGTTTACATACCACAAACTTTTAAAGAGCTCTGAAATAGTGGCTGGATGAGGTTGAAGGCCAGAAGAACAAGAAAAAATTTACATCTCTTATTAAATAAAAATCTTTGCATATATGTGTTTGTTTTAGGAGTATATTAGAAAAATAAATTAAGAGATGATTGGAGACATAACCTCAGTATTAGACAGACTTTTGAAGTGGTACTTACATAATGTGGGACTTGTATTATTTTCTGTTATAAATATAAAGCTTGTTTTAGGTATTATGCAGTTTTAGAAGTCTGTTAGGCTAAGTGACACATGTCATATTTGGAATCAGACAAATCTCTCTTTTGACAGACCATAGGTCCACTTTATGAAATGAAGCATCCGAAAATAATAAGACATGGAAATGTGTTCCAAATTCTTCACATACAGAGAGCAAGAATTTTCTTTTCAAGATGTGTTGATTGATTGGTAGATTTTCCTTCATCCTCAAAGCTATGCACACACACCTACATGCACACACAATTATATCGATCTATATATACCTGTATACAAATGCATTCGTAAGCTTGCAGAAACATACATCTAGATGCCCACATGTACACAGACACTACTTTTGTACTCATGCCTTGGATTTTAAATGGAAACTACTAATAAGATTCGTAGCATGATTTCTTCTTACAGGACCTTGGCTTTTAAGTAATTGTTCCTGGATTCTAAATCCAACATTCTCTCTCTTACTAGTCTCAGTTTTCATAAATTGAAGCCCAACACACTTTAGCTTATTTTTTCTTCAAGAGCAATAAAATAAATAATTATTTCCCAACATGGATTTGTGATAATACCTTGATTATACTATCAGGTCTCTGTGCTAAATCCTCCCTGCCATTCAAGACCAGCTCAAGTATGTCTCGCATGATTCCTGATCTCATGCCCACATCTAAGGTACTGAGAATAGGCCTAAAATAGCTTACTGGCATATGATTTTCTAAAACATCTTATGATTATAATTTTTTCTTAAAAGGATAATTGACTGCATCTTCCATATTGTCCTGGCACTTTATGGACTCAATATTGAACAAAGGGAATCCATTATTTCCGAACAGTCAGTCACCTAACTTGATGATTTAAAGATTAATGCATATCTCAACAATTAGTGGACAGAATCTAATAATTTGAAAATTATAAATCTGAAGGTAAAGGATTATTGTGTAACATAATATTTTGCAAAATAGAGTTACAGCTTTGGAAAATACTGACATTTGAATTATCAAACATGTGTCTAAATGGTAAAAACAAAGAATTTTATAAGTACTTAAAATATTTTTGCAAAGGATTATGTTATTATTTCAATTAATTTATGCTTTCTTACTTTGGAAAAAAAGAAAAAAAACATAAATACAATATTTATCTCAGTGAACTTGAAGATTTAAATTCTGATGTTGGGTACAAATATAATTTTGTTCAGTACCCAGGTCACTGCTAAAAGTTGATGATTTTTTAGATATCTTATTAGACTTGTTGGAATTCTAAAGTAAAGCTTTCAAAATAATTCGCTTTTATTTTATCAAGCCCCTTTCTGGTTTTGAATATAAAAATAATATTAAGCTAAATGTTCCATCTCTTTTTGATTACTAAGTGAATGCAGATGCTGCATTTAATGCTTTAAAAATTAAGATTATCTAATATTTATGGGGAAATGAATTAACAGATAAATTATTTGCTTTTAGGTAAGAGCCATTTTCTTTTTTTAAACTAAAGTTCTGATGAATTATGTATTTGTTATTAGAAACAAGGTTTTTAGATATTACCATAAAGTGGTGAAGTATTGCTTTACTTTTTCTGTCATTGAAATTGAAATGTAATGTAATACACAGCTTTGCTTAAGAGGTTTTTAGTGTCCTTATCCACATACTTTAAAACTTTTATATGGATATAGCTTTATTCCATTCATTTTTAGTTAAATTTATTTTAATTTTGTCTTCAGTCAATAATCTTTATGAAAATATTTTATAAAAATCAGAAACAAAGTCCCATATATTATATTAAATATATAGTTGTTGCATCTCTAGTAACATCTTAATAGATGCTTAAACACATGTATTTTTATGATTATTACAAGCATGTCACTATTAAAGATTATGCACAAAACTATGCTTCTTTGTAATTTCCTTGTCTATGTGTCCATTTAGTCCATAATTCTCTATTGAAAATGCCAAAAGAAAAATAAACATCCTATGTACATAGAATTTTATAATCTTTTATGTGCTCATTGATGACCCACTTTGAATTTGGCAATTTAAGAAATAAACTGTTAATTTCCTCTCTACTATCATGGTATTCATTATTAGAGCTAAAATTTAATTATGTACCTTATTAGGCAACATAGTAAAACATAGTAATAAAATTTACTCTCAAAACACACCTTAGGAATTGACTATTAAATCTTGAGTATAGAAATGAGTCAGGAAATTAAAAATCATAAGTTAGTACAATTTTACCAGCTCGCTTGGCTTTGTATTCACTTAAGCATTTTAAATGATATTTCAGTATATTCATAATCTAACAAGAAGCCAGGAGACTGCAGATTTCTAAGGAATATAAAAGTTCTGGATTTCAAGTACAAATTATGCTGCAGAGAGTTCTAGATCCTGGCCCCTTTTATTTCTTTAGCTGTACTTCTTTCCTTGTGATCTCATTTGGTCTCTTACATTTATTATAAACTTTAGGCTCAGTATACACATACACATACACACAGAGATATGTTTCTATATATTGTCAGCATTAGCTTCTATATTTCTATATCTCATCATCTATAAGTCCTGTTTACTTGAATGTTATAGTGGATACCTGATTTTATTTTATGCCTGTTTAGAATCCCTTCCTCCTGATTTCTAGTAAAATAAGTCTTCTTTTACTTTTGGAAACTCCCTAAGAAAGGTGGTACAATAAATTTAGTAACTCATATTTGCTACAACAAAGGATAAAAGGTGATCTTGGCAAGGTTAGCAAGGTTAATCATAATTTATTTCTTTCTGTAATTCTCCATCTCAGTATTTTCATAGGTTTTTGCTAAAATCAATCAAATGTGTCTTACCAATTATACCCAGCATTACACCAATAGTGGTTACAAACAGTGCTTATGTCAGACTAAAATAATTACAAAATAAATCAGTAGTATGCAAATTAACCCAACCAAAGTGGCTGCGGCCACGGAGCAAGCAGGAGGCTTGAGTTTCCCTGGCAATGGAGGAAGCCAAGCTTCCTGGCTGGCCCTGGCCTCTACTCAAGGCTACAAAGTTTCAATTATAGAAAATAAATAAATCCCAGATACCAGGGCCTCCGCTTGGGTTGCCGTGGGGGCATGGCTGGCCTGAAAACCACCACAGGCCCCTCACCCAGGCAGCCCCATACCTCAAGGGAACCCCACCCTGATCTGGAACACCCTTCAGGGCAAATCAGCCAACCCCCACCCATGCACCAGGCCTCTATCCTATCTAATAAAAGAGTAATATGCAAATTGACCATCACTCCAACACACACGATGGCTGCCCCATGTGGTCAAAGATGGCTGTTCCCATGTGGACACAAGATGGCCACCACAAGATGGCCAGCAGGGGAGGGCAGTTGGGAGGGACCAGGCCTGCAAGGCAGGGCAGTTGTGGGTAATCAGGCCAGCAGGGGAGGGCAGTTAGGAGGGACCAGGCCTGCAAGGGAGGGCAGTTGGGGGCAATCAAGCCTGCAGGGGAGGGCAGTTAGGTGTGACCAGGTCTGCAGGGGAGGGCAGTTAGGGGCAATCAGGCTGGCAGGAGAGCAGTTAGACATGAATAAGGCTGGCAGGGGAGTGGTTAGGGGGTGATCAGGCTGGCAGGCAGAAGCAGTTAAGGGCAATCAGAAGGCAGGCAGGTGAGCAGTTGGGAGCCAGCAGTCCTGGATTGTGAGAGGGATGTCCAACTGCCCGTTTAGGCAGTCAGACATCCCTCGAGGGGTCCCAGATTTTAGAGGGTGCAAGCTAGGCTGAGGCACACCCCCCATGCACTGGGCCTCTAGTAATATTATAATACCCATGTAGGATGTCAGGTGGGTATTGGAAATATTGGGGCCAACACTTTGTAAAGTATATGGTGATCTAACCACTATGTTATACACCTGAAAGTAATACAAAATAATATTGAGTGTAAACACTAATTGAAAAAAAAAATTGATTTCAAGAAAACACACACCCATCATATCTGTCCAGGATGCTAGTCATCCTATATCTTACTCCTGAAACTCTCTTCAAAGTGTCTATTGTGAGTCATTAAATCCTTTTCCTTAGAATGTCTTCTTTCATTAAAGCCAAATGTGGTTTTAACAGGACATCTAGACCTGTGACATCTTTGTCCAAATCACTATTAGAGTATTTTGGCCAATGTAGGTTTATTCAACAAATATACTATTGGCATTGATTATATTTTGGGTATTAATTTTGTCCTAAAAACATGGTGGTTAGAATTTGAAATTCCCTTAGAGTCATCTGTGGTAGTTTGCCTACATTGTTTAGGGAGGTGTAGATTAATGATGGTTCCTCCTAGTTTATCTGTGTACAGAGTTGGCTTTAGCTACATGGTAAGTTGGATATAACAGACTCCTCAGTAAATTTGTGCTAGGTGTCTGCTAGCATGGAACTGAAATATATCTCACTGATCTCATGTTGATAATCCAAAGACAAGAGCATCCTGTGAGGCTAAGAAAGGACTCTGCTGGACAGTGCTTGGCAGTTTGTTTCTATCTCTTTGCTCTGCTATACTCTACCCTTTATAGGCATTAAAGCCTTGAATATGTAAAATGTGTTTTTTTTCAATTATTGTACACTGAGTAAATGATATAAAATTCTGGCATAAATTACTGGTTTCAAGCATAACTCAAACCAAGATCTTTAACACCTCTCTTGGTTTTTAAAGTTTTTTAAGGCAATCTCAGAAAAAAGTATCTATATCCATATGTTCATATTATATAAGAAAAGATTAGAGTGATGTTGTGTTCCAGGATAGTGATATATGGATAGCAGACATCCCCAAATATACTTGAGTTTGAATATGCCCAAGAGTTTCCCAAAGGCCCTTCAGTGATCATTATGACCTTGTTTGGATCACTTTTTCTCTTTTGGTATAGTAAATCTGGGTTCTGTCCCAGAGTAAAGAAAGAATCATTTTACCAAGATTCAGGGGTAAAACTTGCTAAGCAGGCAGAATATAAAAATTTAAAGATCCAATCTGCTACAATTTATATATATAAAAGCCTAAGCAACTGTTATGACCAGATGACCGGATGACCGGATGGTAACTATGACACACACTGACCACCAGGGGGTAGATGCTCAATACAGGAGCTTCCCCCTGGTGGTCAGTGTGCTTCCACAGCCAACCTCCCGCAGCCGGCCAATCTCCCGCAGTCTCTCCCTGTCCCCCGTGGCTGGCTGGCCCTGATCAGCCCCAATTGGAACTGGGTGAGATAGTCCTGGTCAACCCCCATCACTGACCAAGCAAAGGGACCTCCCCCCGATGCACGGATTCATGCACTGAGCCACTAGTATTAAAATAAAAGGGTGAGGTAGTGAATGGGATACAGGGTCTAGGATTATAGGTGGTGAATATAGAAGCCCATCATATCACACCTAAACTGACATAGATTTCCATTATATTCTTTTTCCTTCATTGTTACCATTTATCTCCAAGAGCATGTGCTATATGTGTTAGGGAAAATGATGGATATTATTACAATTATGGCATGCAACCGATGTCTGGCATGTTTCACAATAGGTCATCACCTAGATTAATAGTCACACAGTGATCTGTAACCTGGTGATGAACCAAGTTTTTTGCAAGCATGTGGGACACAACAGTTACTACATTTTACCTCCCCAAAGGGTTTCTCTTTAAAAGATAAAATCTGTAAAATGAAAACAACAATGACAACAAAAATACATTGAAATTATTCCATGTATTCATGTACAAGGTAATATTAATGTCATTGAGATACATCACACAGATAACTCCAGGTTGAAAAGTCATGAACCTTTTTAACTTAACTTATAATAACTGCAAAGAATGATTTTTTAAGAGAAATAATAAATGTGTTGAAAATTTGACAATGTTAGATTAATTTGGATGAATTTATTCAAAAGATAGAAAAAAGACATGTGAATGATTGACTATAAGATGTTACATGGATGATACAGAAAAAATTAGAATTTAATTTCTCTTCATTAACATAATAGAGAAATCATTGTCTTTTAAATGAGGAGGTGGACTAAAAATTCTGACTGGCACGTTTAACATTGCGATCATTCCAGTACATATTTATTATTTATGTAAAATACTAGAGAACCAGTGCACAAGATTCGTGCATTGGGGTGGGGGTCCCTCAGTTCAGCCTGTGCCCTCTCGCAGTCCAGGAGCCCTCAGGGGATGTCTGCCTGCCAGCTTAGGCCGGATTCCTAAGGGAATCCATCCTAAGTTGGCAGTCAGACATTCCTCTCACAGTCCAGGGATCTCACAGTCCAGACCCCTCCCTCCTTACTGCCTGCCTGCAGTAGAGGCAGGAGAGGCTCCCACCACTGCCACTGCGCTCGTCAGCTGTGAGCCCGTCTTCTGGCTGAGCAGTGCTCACTGTGTGGGAATGCACTGACCACCAGGGGGCTGACGCTCAACATAGAAGCTTCCCCCTGGTGCACGTGCACGTCATAGCAACCGGTCGTTCTGCCGTTCAGTCAATTTACATATTAGCCTTTTATTATATAGGATGTTAATTCATGCCCCTATTTATTTAGAAAGCCTTTTATAAACTCTCAAGTTAAGGCAAAAGCCATCTACCAATTTTTTAATTTTGAAAATATTTTTATAATTGTGATAAGAACACTTAGCATGTGTTCTACCTGCCTAAATATATTTCAGGTGTACAATACAGTATTATTACCTACAGTGACAAGTTCTAAGAAGAAATTTAGTGCATTTTAGGACTTATGGGTTCCTGGTAGAGGAAGGGGAAACTGGTTTTGATGAAACCGAAATCAGAGTTCAGGAAGAACTAGATAGCTGGAATTTGTGGGAACTAAGGCTGAAGGAGAGGGAAATAGGGGAGCCATTATTTAGTGGGTATAGAATTTCAGTTTTTTCAAGAGGAAAAAGAAACAGAGATAAGTTTCACAATAAGGTGAATATACTTGAAACAATACAAAATTAACACTTAAAAATGGTTAAGATGGCAAAATTTATGTTATATTTATTTGATGACAATTAGCAACAATAATAATAATCCTATATAATAAAAGGATAATATGCAAATTGACCCTCACGCCCTCATACAAGATGTCCACCCCCATGTGGTCAAAGATGGCTGCCACAAGATGGCCATCAGGGGAAGGTATTTGTGGGAGATCAGGCCAGCAGGGGAGGGCAGTTGGAGGTGACCAGGCCTTCAAGGGAGGGCAGTTGGGGTTGACCAGGCCTGCAGAGGAGGGCAGTTGAAGGGGACCAGGCCTGCAGAGGAGGGTAATTAGGGGCAACCGGACCAGCATGGGAGAGCAGTTGGGGGCGACCAAGACAGCAGGGGAGGGCAGGGGGCAATCGGGCCAGCAGGGAGCAGTTAGGCATTGATCAGGCTGGCAGGGAGTGGTTAGTGGGTGATCAGGCAGACAGGCAGGTGAGTAGTTTGGATCCAACAGTCCCAGATTGTGAGAGGGATGTCTGACTGCCGGTTTAGGCCCGTTCCCATGGAATCGGGCCTAAACCGGCAGTCAGACATCCCCTGAGGGGTCCCAGATTGGAGAGGGTATAGGCTGGGCTGAGGGACACCCCCCCCCCCAGTGCATGAATTTTGTGCACTGGGCCTCTAGTAAAACTATAATAGGAGAAGAGGAAAAAACTGAACAGATGGGACAAATTGAAAATATTAGCAAATGGCAGTTTTTAACCCAACCATATTGGTTATGTATATTGAATATAAACTATGTAAACATACTGATTTAAAGGCAAAGATTTAAAAAAGCAAGATTCACCTCATGCAATTAAATATAAAAAAAAGGGATAGATTCAATTTAAAAGAATAAAATGGCATGCATAATTCAAACAGTAATCATGGAAAGCATGCTCAGAGTCCTTTTCCAAGAGCACTAATCTTTGACAGAAATTGGTCCCTTGCAATTGTAGAACTAATGTAATTTTCATGCTGATTGCAGGTCAAGAACTGCTCTTGTTCCTAGAAGCTACCCTAGAGTCCTTTCCACATGTCCTCTCCATAGGCTGTTAGCTCACAACATGGTTGTTCCTTCTTCAAGACCATCAAGCATTTCAACCAGTGCCACACCCACTCTCTAAATCACTCTGACTTCTCAATCTTTTAAAGTGCTCTCACATGACCACCTGATTAAGTCAGGCACATCAGGAGTCTTTGATTACCTTAAGGTGAATTGATTAGTGACTTTAATTATATCTAAAAAAAAATCCCTTTATCTCTGCCATATGCATACCTAACCATGGGAGTATGATGCCATTTATATATTTATTAAAATAGAGAGTATTATACATACACAATGTGTATACATGATGCCAGGGATTGTTGTAGTCATCTTAGAATTCTGCCTACACAGTTATATTTATCTTCTGGCTCTAAATGTGTTTACTTCTTTTCCCTTTTCTCCTTTGTGTTTATTAAATTTTAGACTTTTTTGGACAAGGATGGAAATGAAATTTCTTTAGCAACCAATGTTGGATTTAAAGTAAGATAGTACCTAAAGTTTAATAAGTGTGCTAGGGATAATAAATGCAAAGATGGTAAATACAATAGCAAATTCTACTAAAAAATGAAATGCTTCAAAATGTATAATAATGTTTATTAGCCTAAACCAAATTGGTTTCCTGTGTTTTTGGAGAATGCTGTATGGACTAGAAATTACATATTTTTCAATATTATTTTTATACCAGACATATTAAAAATGAGGAGAGAGAAAATTGGCCAATTTCTAATCTTCCCATTCTTCTACTTCCATTTTTAGAACAACTCATTCCTATGTTTGAATATTCTCCACTCTTCGTCATATGCCAAATTTAATGATAATGGCATGAAATTTCAGATCTTTTTTGTTTCCCAGCTCATTTGTAATGTCCTGTGAAGAATAGGGTACAGTAGGAGACTTGAAGAGGAATGTTCAGAATATTTGTGATCTCATTATATCTTCTCCACTGGAACTTTTAAAAAGAGATATCCTGTCTCTCCTGTTGCATCATGGCAAGATTAGTTTCCCATTAATCCATTTCACCACATGTTATATTGGAAGTTTGAACATTATTTTTCCTTGAACTCAGTGAAAGATTCCAGTTGATATTAGCTTTAATTTTCTATTCACAATTTAGATACTATCTAGACAGAAGAATATACATATAATAGCATTTGTGTCTTTATAGAATATTTATCTAACTCATGATTTTAAATACTAGATCTTCCATCATCTTCCTTATCATGAACTCTACTCCTTCATATATATTGGTTCATTCTTTATGACTTCAATAATTCTCTCACTTTTATTCCTTTTTCTTCCCTTTTTGTTTCATCTTTCTCATTATGGTTTTTCCTTCAACTTGTTGCTTTTCATTACCAATCACCTATCCATTTGATGAAAACACCTTTTTTCTCCTCTGGTTTAGACTTTTTTTTTAGAAGATGTATACTTTAGGCTATGTCTTTTCAAGATAAAAATATATTTTGAATGAGATGTAGGTAGCTACTTCCCCTGCTCTTTTATGATACTTACCTACATTTCTATTGATCCAGGTCAAAGGTGGGACTGCACACATATATCAAACAGTTCATTATACAAATCTTACAATTGGAATCAGAAATTACTCATTGAATACATATTTTGTGCCTTCCCCGAACTTTTAAACCTAGGAGACTTAAAAAAAAAAAAAAAAAAGGCATGGCCCAGCCAGTTTGGTTCAGTGTTTGAGCACTGACCTATGAACCAGGAAGTCATGGGTCAATTCCTGATCAGGGCACATACCTAGGTTTTGGGCTTGATCCCCAGTGGGGGGCATAAAGAGGCAGCTGATCAATGATTCTCTCTCATCACTGATGTTTCTATCTCTCTCTCCTTCTCCCTTCCTATTTAAAATCTATCATCTATCTATCTATCTATCTATCTATCTATCTATCTATCTATCATCATCTATCTATCATCATCTATCTACACTAGAGGCCCAGTGCATGAATTCATACATGGGTGAGGTCTGGCAGGCCCTGCCCCAATCAGGGTGGATGGGGGCTGGGCCTGTCAGATGGAGGAGATGGCTGGAGGTTGCCTGGCTGGCCCACCCCGATGTGGGCCTGATCAGGGCTGGGCCAGCTGGGGGCAAGGGCTGCAGGTGATTGGCCAGCAGGCCCCACCCCCAATTGGGGTTGGGGGACCAATTGGGGGCAGGGCCGGCCATGGTGAGGGGCTGTGGGTGATGGGCCAACCAGCCCTGCCCCCAAATGGGGTGGAGCATGCTGATTGGGGGCCAGCGGTCTGGGGGAGGGGCTATGGGTGGTTGGCCAGCCAGCCCTGTCTCTGATCGGGGTGGGGGGGACAATAGGGGTAAGGAGGGTGGGGGGAGGGGCTGTGGGCCGACCAGGGTGGTGCGGGCCCACCAGGGGTGGGGTTGGGAGGGGGGAGGTGTTTCAGGAGGTTGGCCAGCTGGCCCCATCCCCTATTGGGATGTGGGGAGCAATCAGGGGTGGGGCCGGCTGGGGGGAGGGGCTGTGGGCCTATCATGGTGGGGCGGGTGATTGGGGGCGGGGCTGGACAGGGGCAAGGGAGGGCCCCACCCTTGATCAGAGGCAGGCTGAATGAGGAGAGGGCCCAGGGAAGGTTGGCCGGCCATTTGCTGGCCACAGTGGGCGTCATAGTGACCAATCATTATGGTTGTTACGGTGTTACCTGGTTTTTTACATATATATATATATATATATATATATATATATATATATGTATATGTATGTACGTATACATATGTTCATCCTATATACTAAAAGGATAATATGCAAATCGACTGAAATGCAGAACAACTGGTCGCTATGATGTGCACTGACCACCAGAGTGCAGACGTTCAATGCAGGAGCTGCCCCCTGGTGGTTAGTGCGCTCCCACAGGGGGCGTGTTGATCAGCCAGAAGCTGAGCTCAAGGCTGGCAAGCGCAGCAGCAGTGGCGGGAGCCTCTCCTGCCTCCGTGGCAGCCCTAAGGATATCTGACTGCCAGCTTAGGACTGCTCCCCATGGGGAATGAACCTAAGCTGGCAGTCCAACATCCCCCAAAGGCTCCCGGACTGTGAGAGGGTGCAGGCCGCACTGAGAGACGCCCCCCACCCCCTGAGTGCATGATTTCAATGCACTGGGCCTCTAGTATATATATATATATATATTGAAAAAGAATATGAAAGAGTTTCTCTCTTTTCATGAAATTTGTTGTTTTATATGAGATAAATGAGAACAGCTAGTCATATACTAAAACATTTTGAAATTCATTTAAGTGTTTAATTAGATGGTTATTGTGGAGATTATAGGTCACAAAAAATGTTTATAAAGCGAGAAAGTAGCTCTCTGTCAAAAACAAATGGAAGAACCAACTAAATAAATGTTCCAATGCAAATAAAACAATGTAAAAATAATAGCAACAAACAGAAAATCTTGAGACATTTCTTTCTTGAAACATTTGGAACACACTGAAAATAAACATTGGAGGATTATTTCTGGCATTTGGTTTTGTAAAGGTTATTTTGTTTGTTTAAATATTTTCTCATTATTTTCCTCAATTAAATTTATTCTCAAAAAGATACTAAAGAATAAAGACAAGGAAATAAATGTTTATTTGTGACAGAGACAGGTGGACATTTATTAAGTACCTAGGGGATCTATTAATATCCAAAGGACACTGGATGTAGCCTCATATTTCTTCTGAAAGTGCTGCAAGCCAAGACTGTCCAAAATTTGTAGTAAAAATATGGAGATAACACACAGACAACACACATAAATCTTTATAATTAACTAGACTATACACACAGACTCCTACCCACCTACACTAATAGTACAGATCACACACACACACACACACACACACACACACACACACACACACACTAAAACCTTCATTAGATACCACACATCACACACATGACCCTTAATCCCAAAGAATTCATATAACATGTTCAAAATATATATTTCTTCCTAATTATAGATAAAATGTTAATAGTTATGGAAAGTCAAGTAGATAATTTTAACCAAAGTACATTGTTTTTCATAGAAAATTCATCTTATTTTCTCTATATATTAAAGAGATCTAAAGTGTTAACTACTTTTTTTATTATTGTGACTTTTAAAAATAAATTTATTTTAAGATTTGGATCAATAGAAAGATGACCCTTTTGAATAAATTATATAGGCAAGTCATTTAGAAAACAATGTATTATTAAACAGATAATTATCATCCTCTCTAATAAAATGGTAATGCAAATTAACCATCACTCCACTACATAAGCCACGCCCACCAGCCAAGCCACGCCCACCAGCCAATCAGGGCGAGTATGCAAATTAACCCCAATCCAAGATGGCTACAGCCACAGTGAGCAAGGTTTCCCAGGTAACAGAGCAAGCCAAGCTTTCCATAGCCATTGCAGGCCTAAGCCTCCACTCAAGCTACAAAGTTTCAATTATAGAAGGTAAACAAATTCAAACAAATGGCAGCAGAATGGAGCTTGAGAGAGCAGGCAGGGTTGCCGGCGGCAACAGGGGAAGCAAAGCTTTCCGCACACCCTGGCCGGGCTCACCCGCTTAAGGCTACAAAGTTTCAATTGTAGAAGGTGAATTAACTGCCACAGAGATGGCTGCCGCCCCGGAGGGAGCAGCAGTCTTGGCTCCACTCCAGGCTACAAAGTTTCAATTGTAGAAGGAAAATAAATTCCAGATACCAGGGCCTCCCCTTGGGTTGCCAGGGGGTGTGGCCGGCCTGCAAACCACCACAGGCCCCTCGCTCAGGCTGCCCCACACCCCAAGGGA
The DNA here is from genome assembly GCF_951640355.1 of Cnephaeus nilssonii. Lineage (NCBI taxonomy): Eukaryota > Metazoa > Chordata > Mammalia > Chiroptera > Vespertilionidae > Cnephaeus > Cnephaeus nilssonii. Next base: position 79,500,186 of record NC_137079.1, read on the forward strand.
ACCCCACCCTGATCCGGGACACCCTTCAGGGCAAACCAGCTGGCCCCCACCCATGCACCAGGCCTCTATCCTATCTAAAAAAAGAGTAATATACAGATTGATCATCACTGCAACACACAATATAGCTGCCCCCATGTGGTCAAAGATCCTGCCCCCATGTGGACACAAGATGGCCACCAGAAGATGGCCAGCAGGAGAGGGCAGTTGGGAGGCACCCGGCCTGCAAGGGAGGGCAGTTGAGAAGGACCAGGCTTGCAAGGGAGGGCAGTTGGAGGTGATCAACCCTGCAGGAGAGGGCAGTTAGGGGTGACCAGGCTGGCAGAGGAGGGAAGTTGGGGGCAAACAGGCTGGCAGGGGAGCAGTTAAGCATCAACCAGGCTGGCAGCGGAGTGGTTAGGGGGTGATCAGGCTGGCAGGCAGAAGCGGTTAGGGGCAATCAGGAAGGCAGGCAGGCAAGCAGTTGGGAGCCAGCAGTCCTGGATTGTGAGAGCGATGTCCGACTGCCCGTTTAGGCCCGATCCCACCAGGATCGGGCCTAAACGGGCAGTCGGACATCCCTCCAGGAGTCCCAGATTGGAGAGGGTACAGGCTGGGCTGAGGGACAACCCCCCGCCGTGCACAAATTTCGTGCACCGGGCTTCTAGTATACCATATTTTCATGGTTGAGAGGTTTAAAAAGCTATTAGGTCAGAAGGGAATTTACAAACTATAACTCTAACATAGCAAGTTATTATTATTTTTTTTTTACTGTATCTTAAAGGCCAGAAGAGTTAATGGTGTCCAAGAGAGCTGTTTAGGCACTAAGACAACGTTCAGGTCAAGAATTCCTAGGCACCTCTCCAAAGGCAGCTCTTAGTCTCTTTAACGGCAGTTTTGTTATTACAGCAGTACAGTGAACCTGAGCACTTGCCCAAGCAGTTTAGGTGAACTGACTGCAATCCAGAACCTACTGTCCACAAGTAAGCTCTACAGTCCCAGAATTCCCCAAATTAATCTGAGGACAAGAATCTTAACACCTTGAACATCTTAAACAAGTGAAGGCCTAAGAGTCTCTGATTCATTTGATCTGGATTGATCCTAAAAAAATCTTTATTTGTAACACGTTCCCAAAGTAATTCATAAAACCAGGCAAATCTGAACATACAAGAAACAGTTGTTAGCAAGTGTTTAGCAGCAGAATTATGAAATTAGTAATCTTTATCGGAAATTCCAACCCTGCCTCCTTTCTCGTTTCTGCTCCACTCCACACTTCATTCAATTTTTACTTACATAAATCTCATCTATTGATATGATAGTCAACAGCCTACTAATATGATAGATTATCAACAGCCTCTCAGATTCCGAGTTATCATCTGCCCATCTTAAAGACAATCAACTGAAATTTGATAATGCTGCCTTAAGGATCCAATGTACTACCACTAGATTGTGATAAAGATGAAAGGGAAAAGTGACACATTCAAAACCATTGGGGATTGGAAAATGTAAGGACATTCTTCATTATATTTGTCTGCTCAGCATCCATCTAGTCTGTGTGGCAGCACCATTTTCCAGCCGCTGGGGTAGATTTAACTATTTGCCAATGGAAGGAAATTTATTGCCCAAGTTACAGGAGCAAACATGAAGATTAGTACCTTCTTCATTTCTCTCCTTCTCTTAGAACCTCAGCCCTTTCTGAAACATAAAATTTTTGTATCTTGCCCTCTGATAGGTCTAAAAATTGGTTGCCCAAATGAAAATTGAGCCCTGATTCATTTTGTGCAACAAACCATATGACCATCAAGCACTAATTGTTTTAAAAATTATCAAACTTTATAATTTGAAATGACAAATTGATGAACCAATAGGCAATGAAAGAGGTCTACTAGTAACTATTGGTGTTACTAATGGTAATAACATTAAAAATTTTTCAAGTATTATATATGTTCATCATATTGATTGTCGATAGTATCCAAATTCATTAAATAATTGTCAAGATCATTATTTATGTGTTTTTCTTTAAAAGAATTATTCACTAGCCTGAGCCAGGTAGTTTAGTTGGTTAGAGTGTTGTTCTGATATACCAAGGTTGTGGGTACAATTAGCAGTCAGGGCGCATACAAGAATCAACCAATGAATGCATGAATAAGTGGGACAACAAGTCTATGTTTCTCTCTCTCTTACCTCCCACCTTTCTCTTCCTATTCCTCACTCTCTCTCTCTCTAAAAAAATCAATAAATTTAAAAAAAATAAAAATTTGCCCTGGGAAGGGGGGGTGTCCCTCAGCCCGGCCTGTGCCCTCTTGCAATCCAGGCCCCTAGGCCTGGCCAGTGATCAGGGCCTATCGGGGCTTTCCTTCCCCCAGCTGCCAGCAGCTGGCCCTGCCCCCACTGCTGCTACTGCTTGTCATCTGTGAGGCGCTGGCTTCCCTCCCCCTCCACCTGTCACCTCCCTCTGCGGGTGACAGGTGGGGTGCGATCGCTTGGCTAGCCTCTACCTCCCTCTGTGGGGTGATCACTGGCCAGCACCACTACAGCATTGCTGGCCGGTGGCCTGGGCCTCCCTCTGTGGGGCAATCGATCACGGAGCCCCCCCATCAATCGCCCCATAGAGGGTGGTCTCGGCCTCCCTCTGTGGGGTGATCATGGGGCAAAGTTGGGCCCCCCTGACCAATCACATTGCACCCGCCTTGGCTGGCCTGGCACCAATGCATGTCATAGCATGGCCATCTGGAAGTTCATCCAGGACGGTCGTTCTGCTTTTTGGTCGTTTGGTCGATTTGCATGTTATGCTTTTATTATTACAGATACTTGATTCATGAAACTAATACATTTTGAAAAACAAGTCTTTGTTACTAAACAGTCACCAATATTGAGTTTTATATAGTAATCAATCTTCTGAACCATATTCTTTTTTTTAAACCTATAGAAGCTGATGGTCATTCCTACTGTAAATTAACAAAGGCTAATTTCACCTTCATATAACCCTGAATAGCCAGCAACTCTTGGCAACAGTCTGATATTTTGGAAGCTCATTTTAAATTGCTAGAATCTCCTTTAGACTATGCTCTTTAAAGTAGATTTACCTAGTATATGATTTAGTCAGAAAAATTTGCTTGTGTCATTTATTCACTTGAGTATTCAACAAATATATACAGAGCACCTACCACTGTGAATAGGTGTGGAAGATACAGCTTTGATTAAATAAAACATATATGATTTGTGGGCATGGTACTTGCAGTATTTTTTTATCCATTTCTTTTTTGTGCCTGTAAAGAAAAGTGAAAAGATAAGATTATATTTTCATTGTATGCCTTGATTATTTTTAATATAATGATAAAAACGTATCCCATGAATTTGGTTTATATTGAATAATATCTAGCCAAATATACGTATTTTGATTGAATAAGCCCAAATAATAGCTTTAAATGTTAAAATTTTATGTACTTTCCAAAATGCAAGAATCATTTACCATTGTTCAGAATAAAAAATTGGCAAGGCACAGAATCTCTATTAAAAAATTGGGAAGAAATGTTATAAAATCCTTCTTTCATTAAAATATTTCTGAAATTATATTGAATTGAGAAGTGAAAAACATAAACAATAAATGATCCAAGTGAGTTCAAGTTCACACAAAAAAAGTGTAATTATACTTTTCAGTTGTGTGACACACTATAAGCTCTATTTAACTAGACAACTTTTATATTTATAAAATTACTAGAGGCCTGATGCACGAAATTTGTGCAAGGGCCTTGGCCCCTGCTGCTGTGGCAGCTGCCTCTGCCTGGGCCCCCGTCTGCTGTGGTTTTGTCCAGAAGGACGGACATCTGGTCTAATTAGCATATTATGCTTTTATTATTATAGATTCTTTATAACCTTTGAATTTAAAATTCAAAGAGAGAGATGGCTATTAAAAAATAAATAATCTAATGAATTTTCCTTAATTATTCTAGTTCTTGATTATTAAGATCATTATTATTTAATTATTTTAAGTAGCTCCTATAATTTATGCATTGACTTACTAAATATACTAAATATAAGACAACATTTCAGATTAGGTTCTCTTGAAAAATTATTCTGCCTTAATGAAAATATTTTCAGAAGCACTTTGATTTACCTTGTTCTCTGTGTAACATATCACCTCCTTTACCAATATAAAAATCACCCCATTTATGTATATGAAATCCTATTCTAACCTTTCTACTGGACTTTTTAAGCAAAACACTTAAAATGTTCTTTATCTCATGATATTTTAAAAATTGTTTTACAATATATATTTTCCATTTTTATTTTAACCATGACTCAACACTAATTCAGTGGTATGCTATTTCTAAAGTACCATTTGTATATCCTTAAACATTTTTATTGAGCTCATTCTGAGAAGACATGTTTATATTGCTCCACAGATACTCAGTTAGCCAAGTTCAAGTCATTGAAAATCATTACTTTGAAAATAGAATTCTATTACCATTCTCTCCTCTTTGTGTTCTCACTAAACTCTTTTAAATTTTCTATTTTTTTCTAAAGGATTATTAACTAAAATAAATTATCTGGTGAATGTTAGTGTGTATAATAAATTCATTGTTCTTTCTGCACAGCTCCTCGATTACCAGTTAAATACTGGTTCTTGTTTTCTCTGAGCACTTTCCATCCTCTGCAGTATAATTTTATGTTAAGGCTTACAGACACCACAATTGAATAACATAAATCTACTCATTATATCATTTAAGCTTTGACTTTCTATTGTAGCCCGTGAGAAAGAAGGCCTTTTTCTACTCTGCAGTCTAAATTTAAAATCTAGAAATATGACCATATGTTCTTATTAAGCATTAAATGAATATCATACATGCATATCATTTCTTTCTTATACATAATAGGGCCTGCAATTTCAGTTTTAATTAAATATGGATTTTTTTACTTAGCTCATTCTCCAGATAGCTACAACAACTATAATAATATTCATAGTATTCCCCAGTGCTGTTGAACTTTTATAGAGTCAATGTTACACTGTGAAACCTCAGCTAGAAAAGTACATTTATGATCTCTTCACACAAAGTGAGAGCTCCTAAAATAAAACATCCCCATCAAATGTGAACCCTTTAAGTATTACTGCCATGAGAAAATTTATGAAAATCATATATTATAATTTCCACCAAAGGAGAATATTTGTCTATCTCTTTGTATGTTTTCTTAAAATATGTTCTAATATAAACACAATGACATAAATGTTATTCAGGCTTCAGTGTAAATCTGCAAAGTACAGAATTAAGGAAGCCATATGTCATTGAGACACTTCTAGTCACTTATTTTTTTAATGAATTAGAACATCAATGATGTGCCTGACACTGTGCTGAGACTGGAGTTATAAAATTAGCAGACACATGTACCTGCCCTCTAGTGTGCAAACAGGAAAATCAAATAAACAAAGAATATAATAATTACTACATTAAATGCACGTGCCAAGAACCAAAGTTTCACAGAGGAGCTGGTGATGAAAAGAAAAACAAAAAAAGCACTTCCAATTTGCCACATGGGTATGCCAATAAGAAAATGATACTTACACCCAGAGAAAAGAAGTATAGTACCCAATTTAAATGGTTAAAAGCAAAAATTTGGGGACCACATTTTCAGTTTTACACACAACTCCATGACTTACTAAGTGAGAACTTAGGAAAAGTGCTGTTAACTCTCTATGTCCCAGTTTCTTCATTTGTTAAATAGAAACTACAACATAGGGTTACTAGGAAGATACATGAGTCAATATATGTGAAGTGCTTAGAATAGTGCCTGTTTAAGTGTTTGCTAAACAAAATTAGTAAACTTTAAGTTTTCTGAAATATAAAATTTGATAAGAATTGATGAGACAGGGTGGTCATATAAATACTTTTAGGGACCAATGCTCTAACCAACTGAGCTACCCAGCCAGCACCATATAAATACTTTTAAATGCTTTAAAAAATGTACATAGGAAATATATTTTGAGCAGAAGAGTGATGTGGTAGATGAAAGATGGTTCAAATTCTTTGTCATTTGTCCCATTTAAGAATTGGAGTACCCAAAAATAAAAAAAAAGAAAAGAAAAGAAAAGAAGAAGTGGAGTACCATTATTTCACTGCTTTTGAATCGAAGCTGAACAACAGTGGTGAAAAGAATATGGCAGAAATTATATGTCATTTAGAGACTTCCAAAATCCACTTCAAATTCCTTGAATCACTCTCTTTGGGAGACCTGAGCCTCTCTGTAGAAAGTCTGAATGTACAGAAGAGGCCCCTCATAGCTGCTGTGGTTGATTATATGAGATGAGCCCAGTTATTCACCTATCCACACCTGGACGCTAGACATGTAAGTGAAGCTACCTCTGGTCCTCCAGACCAGAACATTGCTACTGAACAGCTCATAGTGAACTCCACCAATGTTAGATGTAAAAGAGAAAGTATTTATCTTATCCTGGTCTGATTTCTGGACCAATAAAATAATGAGATATTCTAAAAATGGCTGTTGTTTTAAGTCACTATATTTAGGGTTAGTTTGTTATTCACAAATAAATAAGCTCACTGAAATAGGTGACAAGGTCAGATTTTCATATCCTTTGGCCGTAGTGATAGTAAAATGTCTACAACTGGGATTGAGTCTGGAAACTGGAGAATAAGATTCTTCCAATCAATCCAAACCAGAGATTATGAGACCCTACACCAGATTACTGTTATACAGAAGAAGAGACATTATTGCATTTAAAATTAAGGTTTTACTTTCTGTATTTTTGTTTGTTTTTGCCTCGTGGTTCTTTCCTGTTGAGTAGATACAGTTTGGGAAAAGTGAATTAAGCAGCTGAAATAAAATTTAAGACAGTGGGCTAGAAAGCCAAGGTTTATTTATTGTGCTCTGAGATTTAAAAAAAAATACTTTTATTGATTTCAGAGAGAAGAAGGGAAATAGAGAGAGAGATAGAAACATCAATGAGAGAGATACATTGATCGGCCACCTCCTGCAAGCCCCCTCCTGGGGATCCAGGCCACAACTCGCATATGTGACCTGACCTGGAATGAAACCAGTGACCTCCTAGTGCATGGGGCTAAGCTCCACCAACTGATTGAGCCCTGGACCCCAGCAGAATCTGGGACAGACTGGGTTGTCTAATTCATATATTGTGTATGATCTTTAAATCACTGTACATAGCTACTATGTCACGTCACTACTTGGAATTCACAGAGACACCACAACTACAAAATACTAGAAGTAGCCTATTATTATACTTTCAAACCTGGTTTCCCTGCCTCCAGTCCATAAACCTATCTTAGTGAATGAAAACATCACTCAAGTTTTGCCCAAAGAAGGTTTTTGGAGAAGAGCACGTTTCTGCTTTTCTTTACCAAGTATCTCTTCTATGGCTTAGTAATGTCTGGCCTCTAAATTTTCACATAAGGCATCACTAACAATGTGCTGCCTTAACTATAAAGTCCTTCTGGAAAATTTTCAAAGTGAGGTAAAGGTTATGTAGTGGAATACGTGAAAAAAGCATCATCTAGTGAAAGTAATTTTGAAAGAGAATCTTCATTAAACTAAATGTAAAAGAGTCTACATTAGTGTTTATATAGATGGGCAAAAGTGATGTGGACCATTTTTTTGAGACCAAAAAAAAGAAAAAAAGAAAAACATTTTATGATCTCTGAACGTATAATGATCTGGCCACTCAGTATATATATAACTTTTTTTCTTTTTTTTGGTCTCAAAAAAATGGTCCACATCACTTTTATATATATATATATATAATTAGAGGCCTGGTGCATGAATTTGTGCATGGATGGGGTCCAGACAGGGCTGGCCAGGGGGAGGGGACATGGGCAGTTGGCTGGCCTTCCTGCTGGTCAAACTCCTGGTCGAGGGGACAATTTGCATATTAGCCTTTTATTATATAGGATATACACTGAGTGGCCAGATTATTATGCATTCAGAGATCATAATAATCTGTCCACTCAGTGTGTTTATTGGAAATGAAGCAAAAGTAAAAACAAACAAACAAACAAACAAAAACAAAAAAGATAAAATATAATCATTTCTACAATTAAACTAGTTTTCAAATCAAGATGTAATATTAAAAATGAAGACATTAAAATATATGTAATATAGGATTTATTTTTGCTTTAAAAGTTGTTTTTAAAATCATCTTTGAGTGTATTACTTGAATTGTATTACTGTCTTTAAAGGATATATGGTGTTTTGCATACAAAGTAGTTATGGGACCAGATCTATACTAGATTTATCACGGTATATAAGGTGTACAAATGTCTAATTACTACAATGTAAACCTGAAACTAATACAATATTATATATCAACTATAATTAGAAAATACATTTTAGAAAATGTTGCATAGGGTGATAGGCCTGGGTGGGGTGGTTGTGGTGTGGAAGGGATCAATGGGGGAAAAAGAGAAGCATCTGTAATACTTTCAGCAATAAAGATAAATTAAAATAAATAAATGATGTTGCATACATTCTAAAATCTAACACCTTGGGATTATTCACTGCCATCTGGTGTCAGTGTAACCAAATTGCAATGGCAGCTACTTAGATGCACACATTTTACCTCCTAAGAGTTGAAATTACAAAAATAAATATGCAAGGATACAAGTTTGACATTAAACATTCTACCACACTCAAAATTATTATGAGTTTGAGGAAAGACAGACAAATTATTTTCTTGTAGTGCTTTGCAATGAAGCACCAGCTCAATAAAGTAATATGTTATTGAAATGTGGTGGCATAGTAAATCCTACTTCATTGCCAATAAACTGAAGATCAAAGCAATCAACAAAGCTCCACTGGTAATAAATTGAAAGTCAGTAGAGCACAAAATGTATTACGGTTAGAATTAATTTTGGCACAAAATAGGCTGTTGAGTTTTCCCCTTTTCTTAAGACAAATCAACCCCAAGCAAATAGTTAATAGAATGTTGGAAGGGAAACTCAATTTGCTCATGATATTCTGATGAACTTTTATATTTGATTTTTAAGCACAATACGATTATGTGGACTCCATTTTACATATATTTCGAAGAAATTTTTGTGATAGTTTCCTGATTAAATTGCATCCTAACTGGCCAGTGTGCTAAGTGGTTAGAGCATCAGCCCAAGCACCGAAGGATCATGGGTTCACATCGATATCTCCCTCTCCCTCTCTCTCCCCTTCTATCCTCCCTCCCTTCCACTCTCCCTCTGAAAAGCAATGGAAAAAATATCCTTGGGTGAAAATTAACAAATACTAATAAATTGTATTCAATATCTCCATTCAGAAGGAAGTAACTGTTCAAGGTATCTGATGGCAGAATCAAGATTTTACCTCGAATCTCTTAACTCATACAAAGGTTTCTTTTAGCTATAAAGCATCTCTTATGCATATAAATTTTTTTCACACACTTACTAAAGGCTCTTAAGGATGAGCAGTCAGTCTAATCATAATTATAATAAGTTGGATTGGTATTTTTTGGATGTATGCGATGTAAAACATATTTAACCAATTGGAGTATGTCATAGAAAGTTGTTTAGAAACTGAGAGAACTTATAGCCATACAATGCGGTACCAAAGGAAGGAAGCTGACATGTTTTAAGGGTACTCTGGAAATATAGCAACAAGAGAGCTAACTCCACACATGGTGCTGAACCTAAAGGTTCTGGATGGCAATTGCAGAGATGAGGCAAGTTCCCCTACTACAGGTTGTCACCAAACTCCACTTCTTTCTATTCACTTTGTCTTCTGCTCACTTTAGTTATTTTTAATTTTTAAAATTTCTTTATTGATTAAGGTATCACATATTTGTCCTCATCCCCCCATTCCCATCCCAAACCCCTCCCCACGCATGCCCCCACCTCCCCGTTGTCCCTGACCACTGGTTAGGCTTATATGCATGCATACAAGTCCTTTGGTTGATCTTTCCCCTTTACACCCACCCTCCCCCACCTTCCCTCTGAGGCTTGACAGGCCGATCAATGCTTCCCTGTCTCCAGGTCTGTTTTTGTTCATCAGTTTATGTTGTTCACTTTAGACTAGCATTTCAGCACTGTGATTTTTAAGAATGGTCCATTGCTTCACTGTACAATAGAAGCTAACTACGTAGTCATTGATGAGGAGGGAATTCATCCATATTTAGGTGATCATTTCCTCCAACACCTAAGAGACTTTTTTTTTTTTATCTACTAAATTTTAAGTCAACAAAGTTGCAGGACCAATATTTATTATTAGTATAATTTATAAAATCTGATCAAATGATCTATCAAGAAGGTGTTTTTCTATATTTTTTGTCTGACACTGTTTGGCCATATCTCTTTTTCAAAGGCTTATGCAATGGTAGATGTTTCTAAGTAAATAACTCAGTTCCTCATTGACCCAAGTTCGTGGGTCTATAACAATCATAAGACTGTGTTGGAAGTTCATAAACATGTCATGAAAGTCACAAATTGTCTTTGTGCATCTCATTATACCCAATGCAAAAACCATGACTCCCTCATAGACAGTTGTATATTATACTGCCTGAGCAAGAATATCTGATTTAACTATCAGTACAAAAAAGAGACTTCAGCAATCAGTGAGAGTCTGTTTAATTTTTCTTATTACATCACTTTGGGAAATTAAGATTGTCAATAAAGACTTCTTAAATATTATAGTGAGGATTTACTACACAAGTACACAGATTTTTGGAGTTATTGAATGAAAATTTCTTCCTACTCCAAAAATCTGTGTACTTGTGTAGTAAATCCTCACTATAATATTTAAGAAGTCTTTATTGTGCTAATGTATAGATGACTTTCCCTATCTTTAGCTTGGTATGATTTTCAAGCAATGGCTTTAAACCAATCAATAAACACATATCCAGAAATCATATAAAATATTCCTACTAATTAATAACAAATATTTTTAAAATATGTTTTCATTGATTTCAGAGAAGAAGGAAGAAAGGGAGATAGAAATATCAATGATGAGAGGGAATCATTGATTGGCTGCCTCCTGCATGCCCCACACTGGGGATTGAGCCTACAACCCAGGCATGTGCCCTGACTGGGAATTGAACCATGATCTCCTGGTTCATAGGTCGATGCTCAACCACTGAGCTATGCCAGCCAGGCAATCACAAATACTGATAAATATGAATTTTATACTAATTTTATGTATTTCACAGCATTTTGAATCATCTATTTTGAACAAGTTAATAAAATACCTAATGGAATGTTTTCAGCTTTTGAAAATTTTTATTGTTGCATTTGAGCTTTTATTTATTTAATCAAATTTTAAATGTTTTAAGTGGAGTGAAAATGGTTGTAATGGGTATAAGAATGTTGATAAATTGTATAAATAATGCTAGCAAAGGAATGAAAGAAAGAGCAAATTGACTACTATTGAAATGAAAGGCTAAAATCGATAGTTGAACTAGGAATAATAAAAAACAAAGAGATTAGAAATTAGATAAATAACAAATTGAGATGTTAATCACTGGAAATACTTTATTTGAATAAATACGAAGTTATAATCAATGTGGAAGTGCACAGCATTGCAAAACAGTGTTATACCTGTAAATATTGCAATAAACTTATATCTTGTTCTCACAGCACACCTACTTTGTATTTTCATCAGACAAAAAGGTGTGTATCATATTCTATAGGCCATCAACAAATCACTTTGATAGACTCTACTTGAGCATTTCTAAAGCTGTATTTGATCACTTTGCTCTCTTAAGAGTATGAGCATTGTACTCCCTAAGTGTCATGCTTGAAAAACAAATACTGTGCTCACACACAAAATAATTAAATTCATTAAATTCTTAAAATTTTATAAATACCCATTCAAATCTGCTGGCATGACATATGTTACCCCAGGTATATTTCATTACACTCATACTAATTATAAGCATAAATGAGTATAATTGCAAATTATATTCTTTGGTGTTCTTATAACATATTTCAATTAATTCTTATTTAAGGTTTATATGATAGCATACCATAATAGACAGGGTATCCCCCCAAAAATGTATACACACAGTTTGAATAATTACAAAGACAGTGTTTATTAAAATATATTTCATTTTTAAAATTGAGCTATCAGCTGTTAAAGTGTGTATGCATTTGAGAGGGGACACCCTATATGTAGTTAGGAAAAACTTATTTGTTCTTAAAATGTCTTTCTCCCAGGTATGGTGGATCCTCCTGATTGTATTTTACCATAGAGTAGGTCCAAGGATAAGATGTGTTTTTTATTTAGTATCTTTATTTGAAAGAACCACTTAGTCATGTAACTTGCCATTGTTGTGTATGTTGTGAATGATACAAGTTAGCTTTGATATGGTTTTTAATAAATTGGTTTTAGGAGTTTTGTTCTTATTGAGTAAGTGATGAAAATGTTGAATTTCTCTAGTAACCACCAAAGCATTGATTGCTTCTCTCTTTACATAATATTTCAGGGTTCTTTGTCAATGTGCTATTTCTGTGCTATCAGCAATCAGCATTCCTTTCTGATAAAGAGCACTTGTCAATTCTGTTTCCTATTTTGAAATAACAAAATGCAGTTTTATTGCCTGATCCTCCCAGTAATAAGAGTCACATTCTAAGATCTTAGCTAAAAAGTGATCTCTGAGTTGTTATTTGCCATGATATTTGTACAATATGATATGATATTTCACTGGTAAAAGTATTTTAGTTATAAGTATTATATTATTTTATGTGCAATACAATGTGATCTCGATTGAGATACATCCCCCTCACTCAATAGTTTTTATAGGGTCTCTTTTAGCTTGGTTAAGTATGGTCCATATTCTAGTAGACACAATATATCTCGGAAACATACAGACTACACATCTTGCAATAAAATAAATTCATTCTGTCATTATATATTTCATGCATTGTATATACACACAAACATTTGTACACATACACTTATTCACATGCTAGAGGAGAAGAAGAGATAATATAAACACAAATAAAACTGAACAATGTCATCTTAAATGTTAAGTTCAGTGAAGACCCTAAAACAGTGATGAGATAATGATTAGACAGAAAGCGATTTAAACTAAATTGTAAAGAAAGCTTTTTTTTGAGGAAAGGTGCCATTTTATTAAGACTAGTACCCTATAAAGATGCCACTAAGACAAAAATCTAGAAAACATGCACAGGTTATATCATCTATCTAATAATAGAGTAATATGCAAATCATCACTCCGCTACACTCACAAACCACGCCCACCAGCCACGCCCCAGCCACGCCCACCATCCAATCTGAGTGAGTATGCAATTAAACTGAAAACACGGCGGCAGCCCCGCCCCCCAGCCTCTCCAGGTCTCTGGGAGTTGGGAGAAGTCAGGCCCCAGCGTGACTGAGGCTGGCTGCAGCCACAGAGACCAAGAAGCCGCCTGCCCCATGATCCCAGGCTGCAGCCAGCCTCAGAAGCCTCAGGTCCGCCTGCCCAACGTCCTGGGGAGACGGAGAAACTGGGCCCCAGTGCCTGAGGCTGGCTGCAGCCACGGAGACCAAGAAGCCACCTGCCCCATGATCCCAGGCCTCAGTCAGCCTCAGAAGCCTTAGGTCCGCCTGCCTCACATCCACCTGCCCCATGTCCTGGGGAGACGGAGAAACCGGGCCCCAGCATCTGAGGCTGGCTGCAGCCACGGAGACCAAGAAGCTGCCTGCCCCGTGATCTCAGGCCTCAGCCAGCTGGAGAAGCGGTTCACCCCACGTCCTGGGGGAGACAAGAAACCAGGTGCCAGTGCCTGAGGCTGGCTGAAGCATGGGAGTTGAAGAAGCCACCTGCCCTGTGATCCCAAGCTGCAGCCAGCAGCAGAAACCTCAGGTCCGCCTGCCCCACCTCCTGGGGAAGACTGAGAAACCCGGCCTCAGCGCCTGAGGCTGGCTGCGACCTGGGAGATGAAGAAGCCACCTGCCCCGTGATCCCAAGCTGCAGCCAGCTGAAGAAGCCGCCCTCCCCACGTCCTGGGGGAGACAAGAAACCGGGTGCCAGTACCTGAGGGTGGATGTGATCTGGGAGACGAAGAAGCTGCTTGCCCTATGATCCCAGGCTACAGCCAGCTGGAGAAGCTGCCCACCCCATGTCCACCCGCCCCACGTCCTGGGGGAGATGGAGAAACCGGGCCCCAGTACCTGAGTCTGGCTGCAGCCCGGGAGATGGAGAAGCCGCCCACCCTGCGGTCCTGGACACCAGCACCTGCGGCTGGCTGTGGCCTGGGAGACAGAGAAGCCGCCCACCCTGCAGTCCTGGGCACCAGTAACTGCGGCTGGCTGTGGCCTGGGAGACAGAGAAGCCGCCCACCCTGCGGTCCTGGGCACCAGTAACGGTGGCTGGCTGTGGCCTGGGAGACAGAGAAGCTGCCCACCCTGCGGTCCAGGTGCCAGCACCTGCAGCTGGCTACAGCCTGGTAGATGGAAAAGCCGCCCACCCTGCAGTCCCGGGCACCAGCACCTGTGGCTGGCTGTGGCCTGGGAGACAGAGAAGCCGCCCACCCTGCAGTCCTGCGCGCCAGCACTTGCGGCTGGCTGTGGCCTGGGAGACAGAGAAGCCGCCCACCCTGCAGTCCTGGGCTCCAGCACTTGCAGCTGCAGCACAGGCAAAGCCCCCTGTCTACCATCCCCTAAGGCTGCAGCCAGCCTGGGCACCTATGGTTGACCAGAGGGAGGGAAGCCCGGATCCTGGGTGCCTGTGGTCAGCTGGAGGAGGGAATCCTGGGTACCAGGTGTGGGCCGAGACAGAGGTAGTTAGGGGCAATCAAGCCAGCAGGGGAGCAGTTAGGGACAATCAGGCTGGTAGGCAGAAGCAGTTAGGGGCAATCAGGCAGGCAGGTGAGCGGTTAGGAGCCAGCAGTTCTGAATTGTGAGAGGGATGTCCAACTGCTGGTTATCCCATGAGGGGTCCCAGATTGGAGAGGGTGCAGGCCAGGCTGAGGGACACACCCCCCGCTGCCCCCCGTGCATGAATTTCGTGCACTGGGCCTCTAGTATTTAATAGTTAAAGATTCAATTGTTTTCCCAAAGATCTGGAAGAAGAGGAAGATGTTTGTTATCAGAAATTTTATTTAACATTATTATAGAGATTCTAGCCAGTACAATAAAGAAAGAAAAATAAATAAAAGATATATATATTAAAAAGAAAAATATTTTCTCTACTTGTAAAAATCCTTAACAATCTAAAGAAAATCTACTAGGACTAAGTAATGAATTCAGCAAAATCATAAGATACTAGACTAATGTACATAAATCAATTGTATTTCTAAATATTAGCATTACACTATTAGGAATACACTAAAAATATAATTTGTACCATCAATAAAATAAAATAAAATAGGGTTAAATGCAGAATTTATATGCTGCTAACTACAAAAAATCTTACTAGAGATTTAAAGAAGACCTAAAAAATGGCAATATGTACATGCTTATGGGTTTAGGAAAAGATTTCTTATATGGGAAATAATGTTTCTTTAAAAAAATCAATGCAATAGACATAATCAAAATTAAAAGCTCTGTTCTTTGTAATAGATTGTAAAATTCTAAGATGTTATATATGTAATATAAGATAAGCAAAGTATTAATTATAGAACTTTCTACTTATATCATTCTTCTTTCCTTTAAATAAGAATTATCAGTACAAAAAATGGGGAGAAATGGAATAATAAAGTGATTAAACAAAAACCCTGTAGTTCTGTGATGAGAAGTCGCCAAATGAAATCATGAGGCATTTTAACATATATAACGTATGTACATATACATATAAAATGTATTATTATGTATATGTATTTCTTTCTCTATGTATCTACTTCTCTATCTACTTTTGTCATATGTAATCTTAACTCTGTTTAACGAAGGCTATAATTGGAATGGGAAACATGGAGAAGGTTCTGGGATTGCCAGCAAATTCCTATTTCTTTATTTGGTTACAAGGGTGTTTGCCTTCTAGTAACTCATAAAACAGTGCACTTGTTTTGTTTGGTTTACTATTTCTATGTGTTATTTTTTAATAGAGGAGATTAAAATGTCTAAGGTTTCTATCATAATGAATTAGCCATAATAGCAATAACATTTTTTCAGTATTTTTATTACCCCATTATCCCATTCTGACTCCATATTGAACATAATTCATATGATCAAGCCTTGAGCTTCATGCTGCAGAATAGATCCTGGTGTCATGTCTACATTGAAAGACATGTACTTGAGTAGGATTGCCAGATATCATGGCAAATTTTCACACTAAAACTAACTAATGACAAGCAAAAAAAGACACTATATTTCTAAGCATATATTTCCTTTTATATTATAAAACAAATAGTTATTTTTAATAGTAACTGAATACCTATACTAATTTTAGCTGCTTAATCCTTTTTCTGTGAATCCTAAGAGAGAATTCCAATACAACTTCTTCCCTTTCCTCTGTAGCCTAATATTCATTGAATGTTACCTTAGCCAACAAATAAATTTAAAAATTACAACTGTCCAACCTTATGAGCAAAGTAAAATCAAAGAAATACAAAAATGGACTGTGCCTAACAAATCCAAACCTGTACTGAGAGCCAATAATGAAAACCGATTTTAGCTATAAACCCCTCTAAACAGAAGCTACAGTACATGTAATTGTATCTCAAGCCTCCTTTTACATTTATTTTTGCTTTAGATATAATGTTTTACTAAAAACTATAGAAGCATAACAATGGGCTCAAAATGAAAGTATTATTTTACAGTGATATATACCTATAATAATGTAAAGTATAAAATGTGTAAACTGTCCAATGCTGTGATTTGTTTGGATAATGGTAAGCACTCTTTTATAGCAATGAAATCTAGGTCTAGAATCTACAATTCTAGTTATTAGCTTTCTAAATTTACAGATACTGGAATACATTCGTTGCCTTAATAAGTCTTGCTAATATTAAGTCAGAGAGAGGCACCTGATTCAGAATAGGAATTGGCTTATGTTTTTACATTGGATTCAATTTTGCAATGCAGCAAATAGACTTATTATTCAATTCATAAAAATTTCTAAGTATCACAATAGACTGAATTGTGGGGAATGAATTATAAAACATAAATTACACCACAAAAATGTGTATTTCTTATCCCAAACTATTTTTATTCTAAACTAGTAACTCATTTGTAGCCCAATGAAAAGAGGAACAAAGATCTGTCACTGACCCTAACCGGTTTGGCTCAGTGGATAGAGCGTCGGCCTGTGGACTGAAAGGTCCCAGGTTCGATTCCGGTCAAGGGCATGTACCTTGGTTGCGAGCACATCCCCAGTAGGGGGTGTGCAGGAGGCAGCTGATCGATGTTTCTCTCTCATCAATGTTTCTAAATCTCTATCCCTCTCCCTTCCTCTCTGTAAAAAATCAATAATATATATATAAAAGATCTGTCACTGTTTTGTAGCAGTCATTTCCTTAATGGATTCAATTTAATTCTAATATGCTGGTTTGTTAAAATTTATAATTTGAACAATCATAGTTATTAGCATGACTTTGTCTTTTACCATTTCTATCTGGCAATATTAATCACAATTGTGGGACCCTTAACAGGTTCACATGCCAAGTTCTATTAGTCAATAAATTAATTGAGAATGGCAGCAAGATTTTCTTAGAAACTACTCAGTAATGAATTGGAATTTTCTAAAATCTGAAATATCTACACACCTGCAGAAAATGTAGACATATATGATATATAGGTATCATGACATAATAACAGGAAAAGCACTGTTTTAATATATTCACTTACAACCAAATCAATCAACAAACAGCAACTAGTAAATAATGTGCTCTTTTTTTATGAATTATAATAAAAGTAAATTCTCAATTTTGGCACTTTTGTGTTCTCTAAGCATCAAAATGCCTTTAAATATGTTAAAAGAAAGTTAATACACTATTTATGGGAGATGACAGACAGATGATAGATAGATAGATAGATAGATAGATAGATAGATAGATAGATAGATAGATGATAGATAGATAGACAGATAGATAGATTTAAAAATATGCTAAAACCAGATATAGCTTTTCATTAAATCTTATAACTTTATCATTCCTTGTGGGGATTTTATTAGCAATTTATAAAAAAAGTTATGTTTAAGTTTTCATGGTCTTCAAAGTCACAATCTATAAGCTCTAAGGTCCACTAGAAAAATTTAGGAAAACATTGAAGTGAGAATTGGAAAAGTAGATTTCTCTAAGTGGTGTCCATAGACAAAATATGTTAGGATGATGATAAGTTAAAGAAAAATTTGAATGGAGAGAAATGTACATAGATTATTGTTTCTACCAAGTCAAAGATTAATTTAAACTTCGACTCTTGAAATCTCCAGCATTACAATGAATTTTGGAAAAAAAAAACTCAGTTTGGCAAATAAAAGAGACAATAAACTAAGAAAATCATATCTATATGCCCGTAAGTCTTGCTATATCATGGCCTATTAGAATATGAATTTCTGTCTGAGGTATTTCTATCTCATACTTTTCCAAGTGAATTCATTAGAGTGAGCAGCAAAAGAATCTAATTATAACATTTTAAAATTTATGATAACATAGTGTTGACCTAGTTGTAAACTCCAAAGGCCTTGTGAAAAAGAAAATATAAGATCAGAGGAATTTTTAAAATTATAGCCAAATGAAGTGTTTATAAGATCATAATATAGGATTTATTTATTCACTCATTTGTTCCTTATCCACTGGTCACTTCATATATTTTTGTTATTACATGTAGTTTGCAAAACATAAAAAAATAAAAATTTACCGAAAGTTCTTAATGAAGGCATCTTTATAAACAAAGTGAAATAGAAAATGAAGAATATTATTTGTGTGTGTGTGTGTGTGTGTGTGTGAGGGAGACAAAGGAGCCAAAAATATACAATGGAGAAAAGAAAGCTTCTTCAATAAATGTGTTGAAAAAATTGGGAAGCCACATGCAAAAGAATGACACTATTCTACAGTTTATCCACATGGACAAAAAATAATTCAAAATGGACCAGAGACCTAAATAAAAGACCTAAAACAATAAATTACATAGAAGAAAACATAGATACTAAACTTATGGACCTTGGTCCTAGAGAACTTTTCATGAGTTTGATCTCAAAGGCAAGAGAAGCAAAGAAAAAAAAATGAATGGGACCATATCAAACTAAACATAGTCTGCACAGCAAAAGAAACCGTCACCAAGACAAAAAGGCAACCAACCAAATGGGAGAAGATATTAGCAAACTACAGATCCAACAATGGGTTAATATCAAAAGTATAAAAAGAACTTATACACTCAACTCCAAACAATCAAACAAATTAATAATAGACAGAATACCTAAACTGACACTTCTTCCAAGAAGACATACAAATGGCCAACAGATATATGAAAAGATGCTCAACTTCACAAGCTATTAGGAAAATGCAAAACAAAACTACAAAATGCCACCTCACAGATGTTAGAATGGCTATTATCAACAAAACAAGTAATAACAAGTGTTGTGTAGAAAACGAAACCCTCATTCACTGATGGTGGGGAGGTAAACTGATATAGCCACTATGAAAAACAGTATGGAAGCTCCTAAAAAAATTAAGAATAGATTTCCCATTTGACCCAGAAATTCCTCTTTTGGGTATCTAACCAAAAAATTAAAAGTATTTACTTGCCTAGATATATATACTTCTGTGTTTTGGGGAACATTATTCATGGTGGCCAAAACACAGAAACAACCAAAGTGTCCTTCAATAGATGATTGGATAAAAAAGATGTGGTACATATACCCAATGGAATACTACTCAGCCTTAAGAAAAGATGAAATAACGCCATTTGTGACAGCATGGATGGACCTTGAGAATATCATGCTAAGCAAAATAAGTCAATTAGAAAAAACTAAGAACCACCTGTTTTACTCATATGTGGGATATAAAACTTAAACTCATAGACACAGAAAACTATGGTTGTTATCAGAGGGAAGAAGGATGGAGTAGTAAAGGGTAAAGGGGGGGGTGAATATATGGTGATGAAAGATTTTTTGATTTTGGGTAGTGGACGCACAATGCAATATAAAAATCATGTATCACAAAAATGTACATTTGAAACCTATATAATCTTATTAATCGTTGTCACCTCAATAAATTTATTTAAAATTTTAAAAAATATTGTAAAGAAAATGAGTCAACTTTTATGATCACAGACCTAATGTTTGTTCTCAGTTATGCTCAAATATTCAATGAATGAGATAAATTCAGCATGTGCAAGGTGAGTTATTATTGTACCAATATGAAGAATTAACAAAAATATGTTTTTACTGAAAAGCTTAATATTTAATACTTGCTGCCTAAGATAGTTATAGGAATGGAACACAAGAAGCAAGTATTATCATCATATTGAATTAGGTTTTCTCTTATATGAAGTAAGAAAAATAAGTTAATGCCTATTTATGTTGTAGCTAACAGACAAAAAGCACATGCAGTTTATGTAGTTGACATGTCTAAACAAATAAATATTTATAGAAAGAATGTTATTTTTCCATTGTTTTGTTATGAAATCAAAGTCAGAGATCATGAAATCTTTCTGGATGACAGTTTCTCAGATTCACCAAAATCCTGGCTCAATAGTGCCCTTCTACTTATTACCTTACTCTCATCAGTGGAACTAGTGCTGGGCCTCTTTGTATTAAAAAAATGTGTGACTACTTTCTAATTTCTCACTCCATGAAATAAGTCATTCTTCTGCACCTGTTCCCTAGATTGTATTTTTTTTTTCATTTTTCTACAAAAACAGAGTGAGATGTTGTCTAATTTATTTATTTTCAAGAGGTTCCATTACTGAAAAAAATGTCATATCATTGTTTGTATTGTTATGCTTTCAGGATGAAATGCATAAATTAGTAGATATTTTTCATGTATTTCTTACCCAAGATACTACCAGATGGTGCTGTGCTAGTCTCAGGTTGATCATTTTGTGAGAGACCTGGGCTCACAGCCAGACCAACACACCATTGACAAAGAGAAAACAATGTAAAGCTGAAGCGTACATAAAAACCACAAGTGGCACTTTGTAATTTAAACAGACATCTGCTTTCACGTGTCATGTTTATCTGATATATATATATATATATATATATATATATATATATATATACACATACATACACACACACATAAATAAACATTTTTTCTAATCTGATCTAGCTATAACACTGAACTCAAGAGGGTAATTAAAAATACGTGTATTTGAGATACAAATGTATCTGATATGTGATATATATTTATATATATGTTATATAGATATCCACCAATATAAATATCAGCTGATCCTATATATGTGTGTATTTCTTAAACACAAATATGCACATACCCCTATAATATAGAGTACAAACATTTTAGGCATTTGTCTGAGCTCCTTCTGTTTGTACCTACCTTGGAAAATCTTAAGCTTAACCAAGTCATCAACTAAACACAATGCATGGGTCAGTACCCTGCTTTCTGGTTGAGGGTTCTTTTATTTGCTTTGGGAACAGCTTTTCCAGGGACAATGTCTCATTTGCAAGTTTTAAAAAGTTCAAATGTTTGTATTTTAGTAACAGAAAATAAACTTTTATTCCCCTCACTCCCTCTCTCTCTCCCTCTCTCCTTCCCTTCCTTTCTTTCTTCCTCTCTCTCTCTTTTTGGGGTGGGGAATTGGAAATATTCTCATGAGCATCTTTGAATCTTTTTAGTTGTATGTATACTCATTTCATTCTTTATATGTGATAAGAGAAAACATAGTACTCTATATTAAAAACCTTTGATCTAGGTAGGTTTTTTTAAAAACACACGCCAAACTTTTAAAAAATGCATGTTGTCACAATAAATCATTTATGAAACCACTATTAAGTTAAATGTTTCTAGCATAGTTGTTTCTGAGGAAACACTCAAAATTTAAATTGAGGTGAATTTTTACCATTGAAAAAAATGGTTGCCTATATATTGGTAAGTTTCAACATCAATTAATAGTTTAAAAAAACATACATGACATATTATTCTCTCAAAGCTTTTTCAGAAATAGGATTCATGCCTGGAAGTCATATAAAAACAGTAGGTTCAAGGAAATAGTTTCTATTAAATTTCAAGTTTTCATTAGGAAGAAATAAGCATTGGACCTGTCCTTTTAGATTGCTAATCTATGATAACTAAAGATTGCTGATAATGGTAACTAAAAGTAGACATACAGAAATTAGTAGCAAGTCATTTTCCCTGTTTTATTCTATGGGTTTGGAATGGAGAAAAGGTATTAAAAATAAAAGGGAGACACACTAGAAGATTAAACGACAGAAAAGAGAAATAAACAATGAGAAGTCAAGATCATCTGCTGGGCAGACTTGCATAAACTCATTTAGATTCACAGAGTCTGTGCTTTTATTTTAGTTCTTCTTCCAAATGTCATTTCAATATTAGCACCATAGTCCTTGGGATCATGGGGAAAATGTTATCTTAGATAACATGTAAAATATTTTACAGGCAATTCAAATAAAATTCTGAGAGGTCTCCGGGGTTAGCATGTTAGTTACTGACAGAACTTGCAGTTTTAGCCAGAATCCAAGTACAAGGTCTTCATCATGACACAGGGTCTTTCCATGTAATTCAAGATTGTTTTAATCAAAATGTATTTCATTAATAAATAATTATCTTCATTTCATTCTATCAATAACAGATAGAATATTTTCTGGAAGAAATATGAGTTTAGTTTCAGATATGTTCACTGTGAGATTTCTCTGCAGAAATATTGAATAGAAATTTGAATAGATAATTTTAATTTCATAATAAAGATATTTTCCCAAAGTCCTTAACATGTACATGATATTGAAAGCCACAGACACTGATGAGAATATCTAGGAGTAGAGTTAGTTTTATAAAAAGAGTGGCTAGAAGAGCGTTGTGGGAACTCTTCTTTTAATTATTATTTTAGACCTCTAAATCTCTAAGACCCAGAAGTACTTTTCATAGAATATTGAACCAATGAATGGATGAACTAATTATAATTAATTAAAAGAGGGAGATACAGAAAATGAAGATAAATAAGAAAAGACTGAAAGTAAAGGAACACCAGAAGCGACTAGTGTCACAGAATCCAAAAGGAAGAAAGGAATTCAAGGAGTGAACGACAGGGCAAAATGTTACTGAGATCAAGCATGGTGAACTTGAAGAAATCACATTGGGTATACAGACCTCCATAATCCTTAGTAAGATGGATTTGGGTAAAATTCAGGTAAAAGCAAGATTACATAATAAATCACAATCCTGGTCTAGAGATATTTATAGTATAATTGAGGCAGAAGAAAAACCAGAAAACAATGAATTATTATAATAGATTGAGACAATGCTACAACAGAAAAAACACAGGGCAATGTAGGATTTATAAGAACTTATTGGAGAAAGTGATGCCTGAGTTGGATCTTAAAGACCAGAGGGATGTTCTACAGAGTAGCACAGTTATAGATGAGCAATGGGGATGGTTACTAGTGCATTTCGGATACTAGAGGAACACACACAAAAAATGTAATATGTAGGTAGACTTAATGAACTCAAGTGGTTCTTAAATGTACAAGTTTGCATAATTAATCAAAGTGCCAAAAACTGCCTGACTTCCTGTCTTGCCCCTCACTATTTCAGTCTATTTATTTTAACTTTAAATTTTAAAAAATACAACTGCATTCCTAAAGTTTCTGACTAACTTTGAGTGGTAGCTAATTAACATTTTCTTCATATAGAAAAGAAATGACATTAAAGATTAGTGTCTTCCAAACATGCATTAAGTAACAATGAACACATACTTTATTTAGGCTCTTCATATATTGATATAAAAAACAAAGCAAACATAATGAGCATAATTATAGAAGAGAAACACACACTAAAGTAACAGTTACACATTTTAGGAATAGTTTTCCTGAAAATCATAGCATTTTTACTCATCTATTAGAGTTTGTGTTAAATGGTTTTCCCATCAGTTTACAATAATTGGTTAACAAAAGAAAATTTGAGAATGATTCATAGTTATGAGAAAGAGAGCTTTCTTAGTAATGGTATCATTATTAGAGAATTGTGGGATACAACGGTGGAATAATCTTGCATTTATTTTGTGGTAAGGCAGTAAAGAAAATGCATATAAAATCATACGGTGTTAATGGGATAGAAAAATGGACAAACGCATCTCTAATGGAAAATAACAGAAATGTAAGTGCTACTTGAGAATATAATCCACAACTATCATTGAAGAAGGGTACTTGTAAAAATATGTAGCTTGCCAAAAAATGTACTATACATCCAGATCTCTTGGGCACATATTTAAGTGTTTCTTCATGTATTGAATTAGATATGAGTTACTTACAACTATGAATTTGAAGATGGATTCTTTACTTAAATTCAACAAGACTATATATTTTTTCTGTCTATCAGCTGTGCATTGTTAAATAAAGGTAAATATGCATCTGCATTTAAAAGGAAAGTATTTGTGTAAAAATATAAAAGATAAACCAGAAATAAATATCTCTAAATATCTAAGCGCAGAAATGAGAACCTATGTCACCCATGTATTAAATCAGTCACAAATTACTATATTATTTTCCACTCCAATCTGACATTTACCAAAAATCAAATATTCTAAAATCAAGTGTTTATTTTAGAATACCTGATGTATATGGAACCTTATAAAGCCGAATCACAAAAGTCAAACTCTATGCTCAATGAAATTTACATGTGGCCAATGAAAGAGACCACTCATGTCTAATAGACATGGTTGTCTGCAGGTAATAAGTTTTAGTTTCAACTTTTGAAAGATAAATGAAAGACTTAAATCATAGAAATGTTTTATGGATAATAAAATAAAGCACAAAGTTATATTGCTATTATAGTTATATTGCTATAAATGATACCAAGGACAAAAGTACACAGCATGAATAGGTGGTATTAAATTTAACATTTAGGAAATCGAGAAACATATGATTAAAATACATGGAAAAATCATGGAAATAAAGTCTGAGACTTTTACTTAGCTGTGAATAATTCAGCATCAAATACTATATATATATAGTATTTTATATATATATGTTACCTTAAAATACTATATATATGTTATCTTTATGTCAGTGAAAAAATATGTACTTGATATTTTGAAAGAAGAAATTATACAATAGTATCATACAGTGGTTAGATCTTAAATCGAGTAACATGTCCACTTCTAGGCAACAGAGATTTAAGATGAGTTTTGCACATGGCACAGTGGTTAGATCTTAAATCGAGTAACATGTCCACTTCTAGGCAACAGAGATTTAAGATGAGTTTTGCACATGGCAGTGGGCAGGACCAGAGTGAGGGTGAGAGTGTGACTGGGTGAGTGTGTGCAATGGAGAGTGTGCATGGATGTGAATGTGGGAGGGCATTTCCCTGTCATTGTGGGAAATCCAGGCTGGTAGTTCAGACACCACCATGAAGTGTTCATTGGGTGTTTCTTTCACATTAGGATAGGAGAGCAGTTGTTTTGGAGGATCCTCAATGTCCTCCTCTGGAGGAGGCTGCGGGGAGTGCTGTGAGCCAGTGCAATGAGACCACTGACAGGTGTGCATGGCCTCATTTCTGAGACCAGATGCTGTCTGCATGAACCTGATACTGTGACCCAGTGAGCCTGAACTGGTGCACCCAGATGACCAACTTGACACAGAGTGCTTGACCTACCTGCTATGCTGCCTTGACCTGTCATTGTGCCCCAACATCCCTAGGTGCATGGACCTGCTATTGTCACCAGGCTGCCTGACCTGGCATCCACCAGTCCACTGGCGGAGTCACACTGCCATGACCCAGTGCCCTAGATGACTGGCCCCACTAAAATGGGGAGACAAAAACAACCCCCAAATGAAAGAAAAAGAGAAATGGCCAGAAAAGGAACTAAATAAAATGGAGGCAAGCAATTTAAGAGATATAGAGTCCAAAGCATTAATTATAAGAATGCTAAAACAACTTAGAGAGAACTACAAGCAACTTAATGAGAACTATAAGAAACTTAGTGGAAAATTCATAGGCATGAAAAAAAAGTGGGAGAAACCATGAATAAGAATTAGTCAGAAATGAAGAATGGCATAGCTGAAATAAAGAATACCCAGAAAGGAATCAACCATAGGTTAGAAGAAGGTGAGAACCAAATCAATGAGTTAGGAGACAAGATAAACCTGTACTCAGAAAAGTACAGGGCATTGAAAAAAAGAGCAAGAGGAAGATATAAACAAGTGGAAGAATATACTGTGATCTTGGTTTGGTAGAATTGACAGCATTAAAATGTTCATACTACCCAAAGCAATCTATAGATTCAATTCAATCCCCATTAAAACAACAATTGCATATTGCACAGAACTAAAACAAATAATCCAAAAATTTATATGGAACCAAAGAAAGAAGACCCCAAATAGCCACAGCAATCTTGAGAAAAAAATAACAAAATAAGAGGGAACACAATACCGAATATCAAGTCATACTACATATATAATCAAAATAGCCTGGTACTGGTACAAGAGCAGGCATGTAGATCAATGGAACAGAATCAAAAAATCAAACCAAGTCATTGTGCTCAATTAATATTTGACAAAACTGGCATGAGGATACAATGGAGTAAAGAGAGATCTATTCAATAAGTGGTGTTGGGATAATTGGACAGGCACATGCAAAAAAAAAAAGAAAAAGAAACTAGACTACCAATTTACACCATACACAAGAATAAATACAAAATGGACAAAAGAATTACATGTAAATCATTAAAACATAAAAATCCTAGAAGAAAACATGGACAGCAAAATATCACATAGCAGATTTTCACTAATACATCACCTTGGACAAGAGAAATAAAGCAAAATTAATAAATAATAAATAAATAAATAAAACTACATCAAAATAAAAAGCTTCTGTACAGCAAAAGAAGCCAACATAAAAATGAAAAGGGAACCCACTGTATGGGAGAACATATTTTTCAATGATACATCTGATAAGGAGTTTATCTCTTACTCATACAACTAAAAAAAAAAAAGGGAAGATAAACAACCCAAATAAAAAATGGGCAGAGAACCTGAATAGTCACTTCTCCAAAGAGGATGTAGCTAAGAGACATGAAAAAATTGGTCAAAGTCACTAATCATCAGAAATATGCAAATTAAAATGATAATGAGGTTCCACCTCACACCCACCATAATAAATCAACAAACAGCAAGTGCTGCTTAGGTTGTGGGGAAAAAAAGGAATCCTATTACACTGTAGGTGGGAATGTAGACTGGTGCTGACACTATGGAAAACAGTGTGAATTTGTTAAACATATAAAACATGATCGTACTTCTAAGAATATATCCTAAGAATACCAAAACACCAATCAGAAATAACATATGCACCTCTATGTTCATAGCAGCATTGTTTAAAATAGCTATGATCTGAAAACAGCCCAAGTGCCTATCAGTAGATGAGTGGATAAAAAAGCTGTGGAACCTTTATACAATGGAATACTATGCAGCTGTAAAAAAGAAGGATCTCTTACCCTTTGAGAAAGCATGGAAGGACCTAGAGATGATTGTGCTAAGTGAAATGAGCCAGTCAGAGAAAGACAAATATCACATGATCTCACTTTTATGTGGAATCCAATGATTACAATAAACTGATTAATAAAATAGAAACAGAGGCATGGAAGAGACTGATGAATCTGAGAGAGGATGAGGGAGGGTGTGCAGGAAGAAATTAACCAAAGAATTTATATGCATATATGCATTGCCCAGGAAAACAGACAATAAGGTGGTGAAGGCCTGGGTTGAAATGGGAACTTGGTGGTAAGGGGAAAGGGAGGAAAAAAAAGGGGGTGGGGGGTGGGGGCATCTATAATACTCTCAACAATAAAGATTATATAAATAAATAAATAAAAATTTTAAAGTGACTTTAAATAATACAAAAGCATTCACAAATATATTCAATATGTATCTTGAGTTATCTGCTTTTCACTTAAGTAGATTCACTTTATTAGTTACAAAACTGTATAAATCAGAATCTTTATCCTTATAGAACTTTAATAATGAGAAATCACAGATTTATAGAAAAATAACTTCTCTGCATGTGACCAATGGTATAAAGGATATATATACCAAGTGAATGTAGTTGACTTAGAAAACACAACACACATAGAATAACTAACTCACTCCTTAATCCAATATATTATTGGTAGCCATAAAGTCCTGGAATAATGCCATGAGGAAAAGCAAAGGTCAGTTAGTATTAATAGCCTTAGTAAATGCAATTATTCCATAATGCTGGTAGCATTAAGGGAGGAGGCAAAGTGAACATGCCTATTCAAAGGAATAACTTTTATAGGTAATTGCATATTTTCTAAGACCATTGCATTATTCTTCTCAGTTCAAAACTACTTTCATTTCATTAAAATGGAAACTCATTTTTTTTAAATAATCAGGATTAGAAGTGTGGCCCTACAAATGGAAACTTTGTCCCCGGTTTGGAACTGTTTATTCTCAATAATTTCATCTGGTCAGTAATTTATAATCTTGTGGGATCTTGGTATCTTGAGGCATATCATGTAAGCATGAGCATTGTAAAAGTCCTATTTTTCAAATCTTAGCATATAAAAATATTGCCTCCTGAATGTACAATGCCAAGTAAAGACAACTATATATATATATATATATATATATATATATATATATATATATATATATATATATAGCAGTTTTATAGTTTTATATAAATATATGCAAAGCATAAAGAGTATTTCAAATATAAAAGGAAATTCAAAAATGTAAGTGACAGGAGCATTCTATTTGAAGAATAGAGAGAAAAAGAATAAAGGCAAAGCAAATGTAGCCACAACACTGTCCTCTTATGTGGGCATCAAGTGTAATTCACCCGCATTCATTTGCATGTCTACTGTTTTAGAATCTTTGTCAGTTGAGGGAATTGTATATATTTAAATTATAAAATACATAGTCACACTGTAATACTTTTCTTCCAATATTTGAAGATGTTTATCTTAAAAAGGGATGTTGACATATTTAATGATAGTATATAGACCAAAACATTTTTTAAAATATTGCTTAGAGACAGATATCAATTTTTATAAGATAAGATATAATAATAATTATAATTATTATACCAAAGTTTTGTTTTTCAGAAATAAACACTGATCGCTGAAAGTATTCAAACCCATATGGTATGCTTGCATTTCAGAGTGGTTTAGAAAATATTTCCTAATTAGGGTAAAGGGCAGATAGGCTTTAAGATAGCTTCCCATACCAAAAAAGTAACAACAACAAAACTACAATTCCTTAAATACTGGCTGAATGAAATAAAGCAATGAACTTTCTTTACCAATTCCTCACTATATCTAAAAATATGCTTACAATGTCATCTATTATTATTCTTCTAAAAATATACTGAAACAGTAAATTTTTACTAATTCAACCTAATTAGAATGTGTTTCAATTTATAATAAGTTTATTCTAAAAATTATGTAGAGCAGATGAATAAATAGTTGTCAAAGAAAATTGATGAAAGCATGAACCGAAAGAAAATGTCATGTCATTTGAGAAGCTTATTCCTCCCAGGGGTGCTGTTGTAACTGTTAGCACCATGATCATAGAAAGAGCCCCTGACTCCCCATTAATTAGCTAAGAGACCTTGAAAGAGTTTCAGAGTCTCTCTCAGGCTCAATTCTTTCATCTGTAGCTGAAAGGATTTAATCAAATGATCTCTTAGATTATTCCCATTTATTATTTAGATATCGCATAGAACCATAACAGGAGGAGAATATCATTTATTGACTGTGGTAGCTTTATCTTAAATAATGATCTACATTAAAACTTGTCTTGCTGTAATATTTTTCATATCAAAATAAATTAAAATACAACTTAAACGTGATGTTTTTCAGTTTTGTTTATAGGCTTTAATGGAAAAAGTATTTCATGACAAGCAGTTATAAGCAATACAGCTATTTTTATAGAACTATAGTTATAAAGTTATATATTTTTAGATATTTTCCATCCAATCTCAGCTATAAATGTCTTTATCACCTACAATTATCTTTGGAATTAAATCTTTTCAAAGGTGAATATTGTAGACTATTTAATGCTTCAGCAGGTGTAGATGCTTATAACTTGTGAAAAGTTAAAATGTTTTTCCTTTTATTTCATATCCATTCTAAATCTTCATTTTGAAACAGATAATTTAGAAACAAAAAAGATGCTAGTGATCATCTTGCACAATTTTGGCATATTTAAACCAGGATCACAATTTATTTTCCTCCCTCCTCTTGAGAAATAATAGTTAGAACTTTTGCTCTGGAAGCTCTTAGGCACCCTGTGAGAAATTCCACTACGTTGAGATGTTTGCCATGCTGGGGAGATCACCTGTATAATTCTAGTTAATAAAGTCATGTTTAACCTTCCTAACTTTCCCAATGAATCATCATGTGACTGAAGTAGTTTTGATTCCTCCATTCCAGTCCATCTGCCAGCTGAAACCTCTGAACAAATTCCATCAAAGCTACATGGAAGAGAAAAATCACCCATTTCAATGTTGCCAAATTATTGATTCATATAATTATGGGATACTAGAGGCCCAGGGCACAAATTTGTGCAAGGGTGGCATCCTGTTGGCTGGCCCAGATTGGGGTGGGGGTGGGGGCGATCGGGGCGGGGCCAGCCAGAGGGAGGAACTGCGATGGTTGGATGGCTGGACCCAACCCCTGACTAAACTCCCATCCAAACTCCCAGTCAAGGGGACAATTTGCATATTAGCTTTTTATTATATAGGACTAGAGGCCCGGTGCATGAAAATTCATGCACTGGAGGGGGGGCTCCCTCAGCCCAGCCTGCCTGCTCTCACAGTCCAGGAGCCCTCAGGGGTGGGAGGCGACCCGGCAATCAGGGGAAGGTGACGCCCCATCACACCTCTGCTGCTGCCACTGCCGGCAGCGCAAGCCTCAGCTGGCCTTGGTTACCTGAGCCTCAGGCGGCCCTGGGTGGCTGGGCAGCTGCCATCCGAGGCTTGCCTGAACCTCGGGCCTGCCCTGGCCAGCTAGGCAGCCACCATCTGAGGCTTGCTTCAGGCATCAGCTGGGCAGCTGACATCTGAGGTTTACCTGCACCTCAGGCTGGCCCTAGGTGGCTGGGCAGCCTCCATCTAAGGCTTGCCTGTGCCTCGGGTCGGTCCTGGGTGGCTGGGGGGCTGAGGGCAGGTCCGGCCACAGCATACGCCTGTTACCCCCCACCCCCTGGCGGGGCTGAAAGGACTGGGGTACTCCGGCGTGGCTGAGGGGACTGGTACAAGTGGGTTCTTGAAATATCGGGGGGATCACTTTGTAAAGGATATGATTGTCTAACTACTATGCTGTACAACTAAATCTAAAACAAAATAATATTGAATGCAAACTGTAGCTGAAAAAAAAAATGTGGGATACAGTAGAATGCTTATAGAATTTTTATCACTAAGTTTTGTAGTCATTCATTCCACAGCAAGAGATAAGTGGAACACCAACCTCTTTTAAAAGATAAATATTTAATAGATAAAGTTATGGCAAGGACAAATGAAGTGATTTGCACAAGTTCGTGTAATTTTATGGGGGGGGGGGGCTGGGATGTACAAACAGTATCCATGTCTTCCTCTTATTTCTACTATACCTCATTGTCCTGAAAAGGTTAATTTTTTTATATATTGCTATCTTATATAATGTTTAGAAATCAAATAATCAACTTTCCAAAAGTCAAATACATTTCTCATTAGTCCTTTATTCTGTTTCTTTACTTTTATCTCATTGACTTCTACTATTTTTCATAGTGCAGGAGACTCTGCCCATGTATGAAGATAATAAACTTAGGTGAATTGTAATTCTTAGTGGACGTTAACATAAAAATACATTATTTCTGTGATGAATATTTGATGCCCTATCTATTCTCTGCCCTTATTCACTGTCATCCCTTATAATTATAAAGAAAAACACTTAATTTCACACCACCATCCTGAGTAGAGCACAGCCCCAGGATCAAGAAAAATTCTAGTCAGATAGATTTTAAAAGCTCTAACCCAGCAAGTCAGCATTTCCACACTAAGGTAATTTTTTGCTAACTCTACTCTTTTCTTGTAGCCACATTCTGTTCCTGGATTTGCTTTTGAGATAAAGCCATCCTATATTCTATGTCAACTAACTGACTCTCTGTCTCCTGTTAGTCTCAGGTCTGGGTCCCGGTTTGGATTTTCTGCACATTTCCCCTTTCCACCCAGGATTTTAGTCCCACCATTTTCTGATATATTCTGCATCCTAATCCATCTTGAAATTTTGAGCCCTGAATCAAGAATTATGCTACTTCTCTCTAATTTCTTTGGCATTTCTATAATCCTCTCTAGAGTCCTTAGCTGCCTTATGTTAATTCCGTTACTCAACACCTACCTCTTATGCTCTTGTTGGGCTTCCTGGACACCAGCCTGATGACCTGCCTGTCTGCTCACCAGTCATGATCCAGTTACTCCCTGTTGTATTCTCCAAAAAAAAAAATGCTTTGCCACCCCATCACTTGATTATTGTTCAATTTCCAAGAGCAGATTTTATGGCAATGTTGGTTTTTAGTCTCCCATTCATATCCAATCTAAATTCTTGCTGCCACTACCAAGTCCTAGATTGATTAGTAAAAAAATTGGTATACAATAGCTAATAGACAATTATGTCACTCTAAATAATTTAATAAATTATAAATCAGTTGTGCTAATATAATTTCAATAAAAAATCATCTATTTTTATAACTTTTAAGAAACATATATTATGCTTTTTTCCTAATCTTTGATGAGAATAATAACTGAAGGCCATAGATTTAGAAATTGAATCTCAATGTTTTTCATGTGCACATATTTACAAAGGCTTTGACTTTAAGATCATATGCTATTTACATGAAAGGAGAAGTTTCTATACTTGTTTCTAAATAGGAGTGTTTTATAGTGGAAAAATATGACATACTTATTTTTATATGCACTGAAATAAGGCATATGACCATTATGTGTGTGATGTTTTTATTTTATAAGTTTATAATTTTGAACTAGACTCATGATCAAGGACTTTACAGGAATATATAATGTAATATAATAATAAGTTTTTAAAATATTTGGTATTATATAGTATACTAGAGGCCTGGCACACGAAATCATGCGTGGGTAGGGTCCCTAGGCCTAGCTTGGGATCAGGGCCATCTTCCGCCTGCTTGCCAGTCGCCAGTTCCACCCTGCCATCACCCACCCTGGTTTCCTATGGTTCCCCATTTGCCATCCAGCATTCGGAGCCTACAGGCCTGGGGGAGGACCAAGAGGAATGCCTTCTGCCTGCTTTCCAGTCTCCAGTCCCGCCCCCCCCCCCCCCACCCATCCCAATTCCCCATGGTTCCCTGTTCACCATGATCAGAGCCTGTTGACCAGGGGGAGGGACCAAGAGGTCTACCTTCCACCCACTCACCAGCCCCTAGTCCCACCCTGCTGCTGCCCACCACAGTTCCCTGTGGTTCCCCAAACACCATCCAGCAATAGGAGCCTGCGGGCCAGGGGGAGGGATCAAAAGGTTCTGCCTTCTGCCTGCTTGCCAATCCCCAGACCCACAATGCCACCACCCACCCCGGTTCCCCTATGGTTCCCCATTGGCCTTCCAGCGATCAGAGCCTGTGGAATGGAAGGAGGGACCGAGAGGTTGGCAATGCACCTCATAGTGACTGGTCAATTGATCATTGTAGTTGTTACACCGTTATGATCACTGGCCTTTTATTATATAGGACTAAAGGCCCGGTGCATGAAATTCGTGCAAGGGGTGTGTGTCCCTCAGCCCAGCCTGCACCCTCTCCAATCTGGGACTCTTTGAGGGATGTCTGACTGCCGCTAAACGGTCAGTCGGACATCCCTCTCACAAATCAGGACTGGTGGCTCCTAAACACTCGCCTGCCTGCCTGATTGCCCCTAACTGCTTCTGCCTGCCAGCCTGATCACCCCCTAACCACGCCCCTGCCAGCCTGATCAATGCCTAACTGCTCCCCTGCTGGCCCGATTCCCCCTAACTACCCTTCCCTGACAGCCTGGTCACCCCTAACTGCCCTCCCCTGACAGCCTGGTCGCCCTTAACTGTCCTCCCCTGCAGGCCTGGTTGCCCCCAACTGCCCTCCCCTGCTGGCCCGGTCACCCCTAACTGGCCTCCCTTGCCAGCCTGGTCGCCCCCAGCTGCCCTCCCCTGCAGGCCTGGTCGCCCCTAACTGTCCTCCCCTGCAGGCCTGGTCCCACCCAAATGACCTCCCCTGCAGGCCTGGTCACCCCTAACTGCCCTCCCCTGCTGGCCTGGTTGCCCCTAACTGCCCTCCCTTGCAGCTCTGGTCACCCCCAATTGCCCTTCCCTGCAGGCATGGTCCCCCCCAACTGCCCTCCTCTGCTGGCCTTTTCACCCCTAACTGCCCTCCCCTTTTGGCCTGATCGCCCACAACTGCTCTCCCCTATAGGCCATCTTGTGGTGGCCATTTTGTGTCCACATGGGGGCAGCAATCTTTGACCACATGGGGGTGGCCATCTTGTGTGTTGGAGTGATGGTCAATTTGCATATTACTCATTTATTATATAGGACTAGAGGTCTGGTGCATGAAATTTGTGCACAAAAGGGGGAGGGTCCCCTCAGCCCAGCCAGCAACCTTTCCAATCCGGGACTTCTTGGGGGATGTCCGACTGCCCAGTTTAGGCCCAATCCAAGGGGATTGGGCCTAAACTGGGCAGTTGGACATCCTTCTCACAATCCTGGACTGCTGGCTCCTAACCGCTCACCTTCCTGCCTGCCTGATTGCCCCTAACTGCACCCCTGCCAGCCTGATCATCCCTAACTGCCCCCCAACCGGCCTGGTCACCCCTAACTGACCCCCCTGCAGGTCTGGTCACCCCTAATTGCCCTCCCCGCCAGCCTGGTGGCCCCTAACTGCCCAAGTCTGCCAGCCTAGTTTCCTCTAACTGCCCCCCTCTGCCAGCCTGGTCACCCCTAACTGCCCCCCTTGCTGGCCAGGTTGCTCCCAACTGCCCCTGCTGCCGGCCTGCTCACCTCACACAGCCTGCTGTTCAGTAGTTTGGTCGTCCCTCACTAACTCCCCTGCCGGCCTAGTCGCCCCACGCAGCCTGCTGCTCAGTCGTTTGGTCATCCCTCACTAACCCCCCTGCTGGCCTGGTTGTCCCACGCAGCCTGTTCAGTCGTCCATTTGGTTGTTTTGGTTGTGAAGGTCACTTAGGCATATATATATATATATATATATATATATATATATATATATATATACACAAGAGGCCCGGTGCATGAAATTCATGCATGGAGGGGGGTGTCCCTCAGCCTGGGACCCCTCGAAGGATGTCCTACTGCTGGTTTACAGGGATTGGGCCTAAAATGGCAGTCGGACATCCCTCTCACAATCCGGGACTGCTGGCTCCTAACCGCTCACCTGCCTGCCTGCCTGCCTGATTGCCCCTAACCACTCTGCCTGCCGGCCTGCTCGCCCCAAACTGTCCCCACCGCTGGCCTGCTAGCCTCCAAATGTGCCCTGCAAGCCTGATCACCCCCAACTGTTCCCCATGCCAGTGTGCTCGCCCTCAACTGCCTCCCCTGCCAGACTGCTTGCCCCCAACTGCCCCCCCTCTGGCCTGCTCACCCCCACCTTCCCTCTCCACTGGCCTGCTTGCCCCAAAATGCCCCCCCTGCTGGCCTTCTCACTCCAAACTGCCCCCCCCCTGCTGTCCTGGTCACCTCTAACTGACCCCCACTCATGGGGTGAGGGGCTGATGGCTGTTTGCAGGCTAGCCAAGTCCCCCAGTGGGGACCCTCACTCCATGGAAGTGTGGCCAGCCTGGGTGAGGATATGAGGGCTGTTTTTAGGCTGGCCATGCCCCCTGGTGATCCAGGCTCCCAGCCCCTCCTCTTTTTCTTTTCTTTCTTTTTTTTCTGACCCTCCTTGAGCGGAGGCCAGGGCCCTCTGGAAGCAGGTATCTGGGATTTATTTATCTTCTATAATTGAAATTTTGTAGCCTTGAGCAGAGGTCAGTGCCAGTCAGGGCAGGTGGGAAGCTTGACTTCCTCCATTGCTGGGGGCAACCCAAGCCTCCTCTCACTCCAGTTCTGTGTCCGCTGCCATCTTGGTTGGGCTAATTTGCATAATCACTCCTGATTGGCTGTGCGTGTAGCGGAGAAATGGTCAATTTGCATGTTTCTCTTTTATTAGTGTAGATAGACTATATGCCTGATGCACAAAATTCGTACATTGGGGGGGTGTCCCTCTATCCAGTCTGTACCCTGACTAATCTGGTACCTTACAGGGGATGTCCAACAGGGATCGGGCCTAAACCAGCAATCGGACATACATATCACAATCCAGGACTGCTGGCTCCTAACAGTTCACCTGCCTGCCTACCTGATTGCTCCTAACTGCTTCTGCTTGCCAGCCTGATCAACCCCAACCGCTCCCCTGCCAGCCCGATTGCCCCCAACTGCCCTCCCCTGCTGGCCTGATGGCCCCAAATACGCCTCTCTTGCCAGCCTGGTCACCCCCAACTGCCCTCCCCTGCCAGCCTGATCTCACCCCCAACTGCACTCCCTTGCAGGCCTGGTTCTCCTAACTGCCCTACCCTGCCAGCCTGGTTGCCCCCATCTGCCCTTCCCTGCCAGCCTGATCGCCCCTAACTGCTCTCCTCTGCCAGCCTGATCTTGCCCCCAACTGCCCTCCCCTGCAGGATTCATCTTGCCCCCAACTGCCCCCCTCTTCTGGCCAATTTGGTTCTGATTGGTCGGTTTC
This sequence comes from Cnephaeus nilssonii, assembly GCF_951640355.1. Classification (NCBI taxonomy): domain Eukaryota; kingdom Metazoa; phylum Chordata; class Mammalia; order Chiroptera; family Vespertilionidae; genus Cnephaeus; species Cnephaeus nilssonii. The sequence goes on from NC_137079.1 coordinate 79,536,985, forward strand.
TATGCCAGTCAGCGTCAAAAGCTCTGCAACCTAGGCAGTCATTGGCTCCTCACAGTTGACCCGGATTTAGTCCTGATTGGTCAGTTTCTATGCCAGTCAGCATCTCTGGGTCTATCAACAGGGCCTGATAAGAAAGGCAGGGCTGATCAGCAGCCCCGATGGAGGCCTGGAGAGAAATGGAGGCGCGGCTGCTGTCCAGGCCCGGATAGAAAGAGAGAGGCAAGTGCTGATGAACAGCTGCCACAGAGGCTACAGATCAGACCCTGCTTCTCTCTTCAGGCCTCTCTCTGGGCCTGTTTCACAGACCCCTCAGCAGTCAGTGCTGGGTCACCATGCCTGCAGCCACAGCAACCCAGCGCTGACTGCAGGACTGACTTCCAGTTGGTCGAGCTTCCCGGTAGTTGTGGATGTGATGGATCCAGGGTTTTTATATATTAGGATAGACTATTTATTGTCCTGGTCAGTCAAATCAGGAGAGCCACACAGTAATTTTAAGAAGTTTAATATAAAGGATTATTAAGCTATGAGAAAATCATAACTATAAAGATGAAAAGAGAACTCTAATGTGTACTTAATAGATTTCTCTACCTTTTCTTTGAGATAAGGGAATGTACCTAAGGAAGGACATACTTAGGACCTATTCCACCACCTCCTTGCCAGGATAGTGTTCAGTACTAGTTTGAACAATGAAGTTGGGTTGCCCGGCCAAAGCTAGTTTATAAATATCAAGCAAGCAGGAGAAACACTCTGAGCTGGGGCTGTGTGCTCTGGGTGCCCAGATGGGATAGAGCAACATCAAATGTCCTTTGGGGGCCCTTACCAGAGTACGCCAGATATTAAAGGCCCATTTGCCATTCGCATGTGCAAGGGCAATGATACAGCAGTATTACTATGTTAAAGGCCTATTTGTCACAGACATGCACGAGAGCAATGACTCAGCAGGAGCACTCTATGTACTGCTGAGAGGCACACCCTTATGTAACCTACTTGTGTTACTGTAGCACAGATGTTACTAATTGGCATGATCCCTCTTTTGTTTGAGTGAGTATATAAGGTGCCACTGACCAGCCAGTTGGCTGCTTTGTTGGCAATAAAGCATGACCACCCCACCTACCTAGGGCCACTTCCAATTCCCGCGTCCAAAGGGGTCAAGTCCCTGGCAGAGGAACTTGGACTCCACGTGTCCCTAGACACATGCCTTTTGTCACAGAGTGTGGCAGGAGCAAGAAAAAAACAAAATACCACTTTTCCTAACCTAGAGAAAAGCCCCCTCCCTCCTGCTGTGTGTCTCCAGTGCCTTCGACTGACAAAGTTTAAAATTATGCTCACTAGGGGAAAAAGTGCTTGAAAGGCCTATTATTGAGATAAAGTATGTATACCAAAGTGTGAACTTGAAGATGTGGGGTAATACGTTGATAATTGTAACATGCATCATACAGGCTATATCACTATCTTATAAATATACATTAATTCTCTTGTCACATATTTAGCCCATAAGTACAGCAGATTCTCATATAACATTGTTTCATTCAATATAGCTTTGTTATAACATTGACAATATGCCCTAGGACTTAATTTTTGAATTATCTATATAAATTAACCTATGGTAAAACTGGTATCATTATATGTCATTTCACTTAAAGTTACACAATCTATTCATGACATTGAGAACTTACTTCATTAAAATTAATAATAATTATAGATAATATTTAAAATATTTATATAGATATATGATTCTCTAGAATTTTAAAGAACTTTCTCTCCAAATTGAAACTGATATGACCTTTGTTTTACATAAGCTTTTCTTGGCTGCCAGCAACAGTTGAAATTATCACATGGACTTCACCTCAATCTTTTATTGTATATGTGTAAAAATAGACTAATGTGACTTTCCTTTGTTTTAATTTCTGTTAGTCTTCAAATACATGGCCAGTGGCAAAAAAATGTATACAAATAGGTGCTCAATTGTGATGTAGCTTACAGCAAATGCCTGTCCACAGATTGCCATAAGTGAGCATTTGGGTCTGAAGTGATTAGAGTCGCAGGTAATCTTTTTGTGCTCAGAATGAAATATGTTTACTTGTTCCACCATTGGCAAATGAGAACCTTATAGGACAGTAATCATTTGTTATACTATACTAAATGAAGATAATTCTAGAGAATGTGACTCCTTTGTGGTTACCTAAGGTTATTTTGAATGGGAAATTAAAATTCTTCTGGAATACTGTCTTTGTCTATGCTGAATGTGCAACCCATTTGATCTTCTTGTGCTAACAACAATGCACTAATTTAATGTAGTTTTTGTCTTACCAAAAATTAAGACATTATTTATATTGCCGATCATTAACAATATATTTTTTATTGTTTAAAGTATTACATATGTCTACTTTTTCCCCCCATTTGACCCGCCCCCAGGCACTCCCGCTAGCCCCAGTGTCCTTGTCCATTGTTATGCTTATATGCATGATACAAGTCCTTTGGTTGATCGCTTACCCTCTCCCCCTCCTCTGCCTTCTCTCTGAGGTTGGACTGTCTGTTCAGTGTTTCTTTGTCTCTGGATATATTTTTGTTCATCAGTATATGTTGATCCCACATATGGGTGAGATCATGTGATATTTATCTTTCTCTGACTGACTTATTTTGCTTAGCATAATGCTCTCCAGTTCCATCCACGCTGTTGCAAATGGTAACAGTTCCTTCTTTTTTACAGCAGCATAGTATTCCATTGTGTAGATGTACCACTGTTTTCTAATCCACTCATTGGCTGATAGGCACTTAGGCTATTTACAAATCCTAGCTATTATAAATTATACTGCTATGAACATCGAGGTGCATATGTCCTTTCTGATTGATGATTCTGGATTCTAGGGATATATTCCCAGAAGTGGGATTACTGGGTCGAATGGGAGTTCCATTTTTAATTTTTTGAGGATTCTCCATACTGTTTTCCACTGTGCCTACACCAGTCTGCATTCCCACCAGCAGTGCACGAGGATTCCTTTTTCTCCACATCCTCGCCAGCACTTGTTGTTTGTTGGTATGTTGATGATAGCCATTCTGACAGGTGTGAGATGATACCTCATTGTTGTTTTGATTTGTATCTCTTGAATGATTAGTGACTTTGAGCATGTTTCCATATGTCTCTTGGCCTTCCGTATGTTCTCTTTGGAAAAGTGTCTATTAAGTCCTTTGCCAATTTATTTTATTGGATTGTTTATCTTTCTTTTGTAAAGTTGTATGAGTTCCCTGTAAATTTTTGGAGATTAAACCCTTATCTGAGATAGCATTGGAAAATATGTTCTCCCATGTAATGGGCTTTCTTGTTGTTTTATTGATGGTTTCTTTTGCTGTGCAGAAGCTTTTTATTTTGATGTAGTCCCATTTGTTTATTTTCTCTTTAGTTTACATTGCCCTAGGAGCTGTATCAGTAAAGATATTGCTGTGACATATGTCTGCTATTTTACTGCCTATGGATTCTTCTAAGATTTTAACGGGTTCCTATCCCACATTAAAGTCCTTTATCCACTTTGAGTTTATTTTTGTGTATGGTGTAAGTTGGTCATTTTTTTGCATGTATCTGAGCAATTTTCCTAGTGCCATTTATTGAAGAGGCAATCTTGACTCCATTGTATGTTCTTGCCTCATGTGTCAAATATAAACTGAGAATAATGGTTTGGGTATATTTCTGGGTTCTCTGTTCTGTTCCATTGGTCTGTATGTCTGTTCTTGTGCCAGTACCAGGCAATTTTGAGAACAGTGGCTTTGTAACATAGCTTGATATCTGGTATTGTGATCCCTCCAACTCTGTTCTTCTTTCTCAGGATTGTTGTGGCTATTCAGGGTCTTTTTTTGTTCCAGATGAATTTTTGGAGAGTTTGTTCTAGATCTTTGAAATATGCCATTGGTATTTTAATTGGGATTGCATTGAATCTATAGATTGCTTTGGGTAGTATGGACATTTTAACGATGTTGATTCTACCAGTCCATGACATTAACAATATTTTTAAGCCAAAATTGTATTACTAAATGCCTTAATCTCCCAGGAAGATTAAGATATGCACCTGTGGCGCTTTTTCTTTTATCTCTGTGAATGAATGCCTTCTGGAGGCTCCAAGCCCTCATCTATGCATTCCTCCCCAATGGTCCCTCTTTATTCCTAAAACTCCCTAAACCTGCATATTTTATCCCTAAAACTCCATTCACTGACATCATAGAAGTTATAGTCTATCCCAGAATATACACACATTAAATAAGTTAATATTAAGCTGTTGAAAAATGTTGGTGAGTAGTTTGAAGAAAAATACAGAATACTGTGAATAATAGAATGGAGGTCTAATCTCTCTTGCATGTTAGGGAAATCTTTCTAGGGGAAATTACACTTGACTTGAGGTGTGAAAAATGAGTAGGAATTGATGAAAGTGGTGTCATGAGATGGGGTGAGTTGTCCAGGTGGAGGAAGAGACTCCTGAGAAAGCCCTGAGGTATGGAATAATGGGGTGATAGAGGAACTAAAAGAAAAAGAATGTTCTCAGGAGAACATGCTGGAAGAAGAGGCTGTTGAGCAGGCAGGTGCTTCTTCATGCATTATTTTAAATTATTTGGGAACTATGACAAACCTCTCTGAATCTCATTTTCCTCTTCTATAAGATGGAGAAAATAATGCCTCTGTTTTAAAAGTCGAAAAATAGGATGTTTACAAAGTTTTTAGCACGGAATCTTGCTGGACTAAGCCACCAGTAAAGTACAGTATTTACAACAGCAGAGCAGTGCAGTTTGTCTCTATTCATTTTTCTAATCTATAACTTTTGCTAATCATAATTTTTTTACATGAGAGTACTTTTGAATTTTAGATTTCTTTAACCAATCTTGTCATGCATGTATTTAGAAATAATTAAGTTCTGGAAAAATGAAGAAGGCATTGTTTATAAAGTGTAAGTAAATTTTAAATATACCTAAGAAAACTAGAATGTGTAAGTTTTGAAACACATAGGCTTAAGTATTTCAGTTTATTAATAATTTAGATTCTATTTTTAAGAATTGTAATCTTAGCCATCTTTCTATTTAAATTATTGTTTTCTTAGAATCATAAAAGACATGATTAGCCACATGGCACCTGTTATGACTTTCCTGACTGGGCTAACAAAATTGTTTGAGTTTTAAGCAATAATCCATTAAATAATCTTTAAGGACAAAATACAGCAATGAGCCTTCTTGTACCACTTTTAACAGAACACTGTGCCTAGTTGTCAAGGTAACTAGGCCTCATTTGCAAGGTGAACTGAAACACCTCAGGAAGGTCTCATGGTGTTCAATAGTTCCTCAGTAAGCATTTTGTTATTCAAGTGTTGTCAGAAGCAAGCTTGAAGTGGACATAATTGTTTTTCACTTTTATCTTTTTAAATAAAAGTTACAAACTTCCCTTTAAACACCCACCTTTGCATTTATATTTTCCCTCAGGGAGCATTTTAAATGATAGGTTCTCTTCATTTTCTCTCTTCCATTTAGATTTCTTCCTCCAGGGTATTCTCCTTTTAAGTTGTGTTTTACACAAGAAACTGACAGCTCTGGCCTTGCTAAACGGGTCCATTGTCTGTTTTTCTCTGATGAAAATACTCACCCAATGCTCCACTGACCTTTTGCATTTTCCCTCTTTACTTCTACTGTATCCTGGTTGCAACATGAGCTTTCTTTTCCCAATAACATCTAAGAAAATATTATATGATAATAGAGAAAAATGTTAGAAACATGGACACCAGATGCTGTGATTTGAATCTGTACTACTGTGAGAGTTTAACCTCTGGTGTCCTTAGAACAAAAACATATATGCCGTGCCTTTCAAAAAAATTGAAAAGGAAGACATTTCAGAGACATTATTGAATATCACTAATGGTCTCATCTATTTCTGTAGGGGTACCAGAGAAAGATTAGCATGCATGTGTATTTGGGGAGCAAAATCTATTTATGGACAACACCAAATAGCCACACATCAGAAGTCACCTGGGTAAGCACGCCACTTACAGATGTTGAGTGATTTGCCCAAGGGCATCCTAGGAGACAGAGCTGGAACAATGGGAGTTCTTGGAAACAGAGGAGTAGGCTTTCCCTGTACCTGTCTGGGCTGCCTCATTTACAACAATGGCTACCCCATTTGCCTTTCAGGCTTTTTTTTAATTGATTTTTTACAGAGAGGAAGGGAGAGGCATAGAGAGTTAGAAACATCAATGAGAGAGAAACATTGATCAGCTGCCTCCTGCACACCTCCCACTGGGAATGTGCCCGCAACCAAGGTACATGGCCTTGACCAGAATTGAGCCTGGAACCTTTCAGTCCCCAGGCCGATGCTCTATCCACTGAGCCAAACCAGTTAGGGCCTTGTTTGTTTATTTTGTCTTTATTTTTACAGTGCCATCCTCTACACTAGTAAATTAGTGAGTTTTGAAGGGAACACTAAGTTACAATTAATTCATGAACACTGTGACATTTCTTGTTTGGGTATTATGGGATGCTATGGAAATGACTGTAAGGACAAATGACAATCCTATCTAATAAAGATGTAATATGCAAATTGACCATCACTTTGCGACAAAGATGGCAGCACCCAAAGCCAATAAGGAGGGAATATGTAAATTGACGTGACAAAGATGGCGTCAGCTAGGCCGGGATGCTTGCATCATTGCCATGGTGACAACACAGGCATTTCGCCCCGCCCCAGCTGCTCTGGGCCTCTGGGCAGCGTGCAAAGGCGGAAGGCGGCTCTGGGCCAGAGCGAAGGCAGAAGGCGGCAGCCAGAGTGAAGGCCCAGGTTCCAGGTGCCAGCAGCCAGGGGAAGGAAGGCCTATTCTTGCACTAATCTTCGTGCATTGGGCGTCTGGTTAAAAATAAGAGGCTTAATTCTCCCTGAGAAAATGCCCAATTTTCTTAGAGCATTTACATTAGAAAACTTCTAAGTACTTCTCATTTCTATGAAATGTATATAAATCATTTTGAAAACAAGATAGGTCTTTATGAAACAGAAATGCTTATCTCAGAGTCTTAGAAGATATACCTTTGAAAGGTAAACATCAAGGGAGATCGCATCACTATTTCCCCCTTGCTGTGCGAGGACAGGAGTCTAACTTCAGTGGGTGCCTCCCTCCATAACTACCTCCTTTTATGAAGATACCAGAAGTTTATTTTTCCTCTAGTAGCCAATTAGCTAACAGATGGTCACCCGAATTACCAGCTGAATTTAGGATATACATGTGTGACAAATGGTGTGGTCAAGTCCTCTTACATGAGGACTAGTTATTATTTATCTTGAAAACATGCATGTAAATGAACTGTATCTGCGTGGCTACATAAGGGGACGAGCATTCTTTTTGTCTTTGCATTCTTTTAGAGGACTGACTGTGATGCACATCAAATTCTCATTTAATACTTATTCAATGGTAAAAGTGTTTCCTTTCTCTACTACCTCTGTGGAGAGAGAGAAAATTTTATTATTAATTATATTTCTCCAACACAATATGGTTTAAACTAAAGACACTTTGAAATAAGTATGTGTACCAATCAACCAGAAATAATATAATAGAGCCAAAAATCTCTTATCTGAAGTTTAATTCCACTGTCTTGTCTATAAATAAGGAAAAACTTATATAGAAGTGGAAAATCTAACCTACAGTATCAAGAAACTTTCTGAAACAGAGAGAAAGCCTATTCATCTTCATCATTATGATTTGCTTTCTGAACCTGTAATTGTAGTTAGATTGGTTGTGAATAAAGAAATAAACATAGTGATGTCATAAAAGGATTTTCAGGGTATAAATAAACTATATATTTCAAGAGGGTCATCACATCTTTCTGACTTATAAAGTTCCTGATAAATGAGAACTGTGTCAATAAGTAGAATCCAACAAATTTTTTACTAAAATTTATAACGTGTTGCTATTTGCAAATCAATGTTTTTATTACTATGTCCATGAGACTATATACATATTTCCTCACTAGGTTCAAAGTCAGAGGTAGGTTTTATCAAAATGTTGGTTTGGTGTTTATTTAACTATTTCTAGAAATGATATAAGAAAAAATAAATTACTTAATTAAATTAAACAGACACAGATGACATGATAATTATGAAATGATGAATAGTGATAATGCTTGGTTGTAATGCAGTTATGGGAGTGAAGAATGAGAGAGACAAGTAGGGATAACGGGATGGGTCTGTCCAACATTAATGAATTTCTAGACAGAATTTTTCATGTTGGACTCTCCTAAGGAAACTATTTTTCTCATGACAATAGAATAATGTTATTTCACCACCTCACTGACATAAAATAGAGTAAATCAAGTGATCACAATGTAATTGTGCTTCTTTTTGTAATCAGAATATAATTAAATATATTTACAGTGGGACATTTAAAGCTCATCTATTATATATTCTTGATTGCATAAAAGATCCTGAAAAATGGGCACTATGAATAGCATTCTGGTCTCAAGCTGACATTTACAGATGCTGAGTGAGTAGATCCTGAACTTTGTCCAGGTTTGCTGACACTGTGGAGAATCTTAGAGGAATCACTGACTGATAATTTAAATTGTTAATAAATTATCTAAAATGAAGTATTTTTTATTCTATTGTAGACTAGCATGGAACTGACCAAAGAGGTCTGAGAGAACCTGAGAAGACAAAGGAAAAGCCCACTTAGAGCTAACAAATAGATGTATTTACTTCAAAGTGTACTGACAATTTCCAGAATAGAGTGTCAATAACAGACTTTGTCTACCTCATTATCTATCCAAGACCTCAGACCTGTTCAATCTGCATTTGGAGTACTAACCACTCACATCAGATATGAAACTGTCTCTTCTCACTCAAGCAGAAATGGGACTCTTATTTTTTTAGAACTTCGTCTAGGATAAGTAACCTCTATGGCCTACCCTTGCTGACATCTCTTGAGGGCCTCTGAAGAGTGCACTGGCATTATGCATTTGAACAGCACCAAGTACAGTTTCCCAGTGAAATATCAGCTGTTTGCATGTTCTCAGCACCTCTAAGGCCAGTGTCTTATCTTCCTGCCTCACATCCATCTCACTCAATGAGGGTATTCTGAATGGCAGTTTTTCTCCTTAACCCCATTTGTCTATAAATTTAGTGATGGTGAATCACAGAGTGGGGTTGCGGGTGGCGGAGTGACACCCTGGCTCATATATAGGTTCTGGGGCCTGGCTTATGTATAGTTAGGGACCATTGGATACGACATTGAAGTTGAAGATTCTGTATGAGATAAGATCTTTATGGAAGGCCCCTTGCTTTTCTGCTTGTCTTGGTACACTTCTAATCTCTAGTATTCCCACAGTATAGAAAACTTACCAGAGGCATCAACCTATTCCTCCAGTCCAGTTGGCCTCTTTGGCTCACAGTGAGGAAATTATCTCTCAGACCCCATGGGGAGCAGGAGGTGTTGGGTATCTTTGTTTCTTCCCTATTTTTTATACTCCCTCACCTATTATTCTCCAATGAAAATTGCACTTCATTCTGATGAAAGCCCAAATATTAAATAAGATCCAATGAATTTGACTCTATTTCAACCAATTATGTGTGATTCAACTTATAGTTTCTAATAGAAGTCATCAGGTAAACATCACAAGCCTTGCAAATTTGGGGAAAAAAGAAGAAATCACCATCTTTTGTGAGGAAAAGAGTATAAATGAGGAAATACCTACTCTGGGCTGTAGTTGTTTGTTGTTGTTTTTTCCTAAAATATCTGAAATTAATGAACACATATGCCACAGCAAAGCAATGCCATCCTTTTGGAATAAACATATCAGATCTATATGGAAATTGTCTTTCCTTTTATTGTCAAACCCTGTTCCATTTTCTATAAAATAAACTTGGTGTTACAGCATATTTGCCTCCTCATTACTCTAGGTTACATGATAGACCTTTTCATAAGTGGCATTATGTCCAGAATTCTTTACATTTTATCCACACATTTCTTTTTCCATTGAGGAGTGATCAATGGAAGTTTAAATTTTTGAATGCTGATGCAAAAATGTTCTTACACACGTGTTAACAGTTTGTTTGTATTTGTTTCTTGGAACATCGAGTGCCTCTATTTTCTTGGTAAAGTCAGATTTTGAATCTTTTAATTATAATAAAAGGAACATTCCAGGATACTAAGACATAAACCTGTCAAAAGGATCACATTTGCCCTTTCATTTTCTTTTGATTTTAATAGACAGAATATATTTAAATAAAATCTACACTGTTTTCATCACTCAGTATGACAGGAGGCTATTTCACTAGTCGAAGAATCATCAGCCCCCAACTTGGATTGTTCCTTTGTAATTAGGGGCTGACAAGAAGAGAGCACCACAGTGTTTGCAGAGACTGTCTGGACTATTGCTCCAGCAAAGTAGAGAGGGTGTTTTATTTGCTTTTATTTTGTATCTTAGGGAGAAATTATAGCCATCACTTAATTCTACCCTCAACTTCAACCAATGACTAATTCCATTAACCACTGTCAGGCAAAATTATTTCTCTTACTAAGGGGCATGTCTACCTAACTCTATTAGAGAGATACATATTCAAGCAGGGCATTTATATGCATTATTTATTTTTCTTTAGTTCTTACAACCTATAGGGAAGTATGGATGGTTTTAATTGGAATAGTGACCACAACTGAGTAGTAATTTCTCTTTCCTTCACAAGGACACATCATTACTTGGTGAGTACTGGGGATATAAAGCCTCAGAAGAAATTCTTTAAGGATCTACCATAATCCATTTAACACTCTCTTGTTTTTTTAGCTATATGATGTCAATAAATTGTTTGATTATCTTTATAATAGCCTGAGATTTTTAAATGGTTTTGGAGTATCTTTCTAGACAAAATCCTCATGACTGTTAACAATCATACCCCAAATCCTAAAGCTCCATGTTACCAGTTTAGCATGATCCCATGCTGTAATTTCTGTATGGTGGTATTACATTATTCCTAAAGTCTTACATTAATTACTGCAGGGAATATAAAATGACCAAGACATTGTGCCCACGTAGATCTGAATCTAAGAAAAAGTAAACAAGTATACAAATGAATTTAGTAATATTTAGAATCAATAAATTCTGTATGTGTTATATTAGCAATAAATATCTTTGAGTTGGGTGACAAATTTCCTGGTAAAGTTAATCAGTTAAATTATTAGTTAAGTTGGTTAATTAGTTAATTAAATTATTTATGTGTTTTGGGGCTTAAAGAATAATAGATATTTTTCACGAGGACTGATTTGATGAAAATTGCATTTTATTTATTTTAAATATATTGTTATTGATTGCAGAGAGGAAGTGAGAGGGAAAGGGAGAGAAAGAGATAGAAACATCGATGATGGCAAAGAATCATTGACTGGCTGCTTCCTGCACACCTGCCATTGGACATTAAGCTCACAACCCAGGTATGTGCCCTCACTGGAATAGAACCATGACCTCTTGGTTCATAGGTTGACACTCAACCACTGAGCCATGCTGGCCAGGTGAGAATTGCATTTTTGTTTAAATAAAAAAATAGGGTCATAAAAGCATAGTGTTTGTTTTGAGAAAAGAGGTAAGCCAGTTTAAGTATAGTTTACAGTCATGGATGAAAATACCCAGGAAAAAGCATGGATCCTGAAAATGAGGAGATGTCATTAAATCAAAAGAGAACATATTTATACCCTATTTCAGGAGTCTTCATAAGTTATAAATATTGTTGAGCAAGGGATTAACAAGAATGAAGTATGCATAATGAAGAGATTCTGACAAAGCAATAGTGAGGGCGCACCAAAATCGAAAATAAGTTGAGAAGCATAGTGGATTGAGTAGTGTCTCACAAAAATCAGTACCACCCAGAATTGAGAATGTGACCTCATTTAGAAGATGCTATTAATTTAGGATCTCAAAATGAAATCTTTTTGGATTTAGAGTAGGCTTTAAATGCAATGACCAGAGTCCTGAGAGATGACACAGGGAGTCAGAGAAGAAGGTAATGTGAAAATGGGGGTGGAGAGTGGAGTCATGCATCTACAAGCCAAGGGCTAGGACAGATTGCCTGCAGCCATTGGAAGCTAGAAGAGAGGCATGAGATGGTTTCTCCTTCGGAGCCTCCAGAAGGAACCAACCTTGCTGGCATCTTGATTTCAAGCTTCTGTCTTCATAAAATACTAGAGAATAAATTCTGTTTTAAGCTATCCAATATTTAGTAATTTGCTAGGGAAGCCCTAGAAGACCAATCCAAGGGGCTATTGCAGACATTTAAGTGAAGCCTAATGAAGGTATGAACTAGAGAGAAAAGAAGCAGATACAGAAAGAAGCACGCAGACACAGGATTCACCATAAAGTTCATGTGTTAGAGATCCTAAATTGCACAGCCTCCTCCATGGCCTGTATCAAATTGTATATGAATAATTTGGCATTCTTTATTTAAATAACCCCCATATCATATAAATTACTGATTGTATGAAGCTTAGACTAGCCCCTGTCTATATGACAAAGCATCTAACCTGTTCACATAAGTTGTAGTATAAGAGAGAGTCCAGTGTTACCAGATGGTGGTGGTATCCTTTATAAAAAAAGGTGAATTTGAATTTAGAGGAAAATCCCTTTTTGAAGTAAATAGAAATCATATTTCTTAATTACTTGTAATCTGCTTATCTTTCAAGGCCTGCATTCTGTGGTTTGTTGTACTTGATACAAAGAATAACTACAATGAAATGCTGTAAATGGCATAAATAGGCCCACATGTACAGTGTGAAATGGGTACAAAGTGAAAAAGCAGTGTACTGCACTGTGCATGGGAAAAGCCTTTCTAACTTCTATTGTGAATCGAACCTATTTGATATTTTTCAGTAAAGAAAAGAAAGTTTGTTGACTTGTGGTTTAGAACACAAGGTCCTCCAGAAATAAGCTCCACTGTTTTTTCCATCTTTGTATACACAGGGTTGAGTGCAGAGCATTTCAAATAGTAGCTGGAGAACCTGAGTCTTGGGTACTGAGAAGTTATCCAAATGAAGATATAAAGCAGGTGTTAAAAACATTTATTTATATTTATTGATTTTAGAGAGAGGAAGGGAAAGAGAGATAAACATTGATTTGTTTCACTTATTTATGCATTCATTGTTTGATTTTTGCATGTGCCCTGACTGAAGAGTGAACCAGAAACCTTGGTGTATCAGGACAACACTCTAACCAATTGAACTATCTGGCCAGGGCCAAAATATGGGTCTTCTTTTTTTTATTGTTTGAAGTATTACAAATAGTAGTACACATGTCTCCTTTTTTTCCCCCATTGACCTCCCCCCAGCCTCCCCTACCCCTCAGTACATGCCCTCACCTGCCCCCCCCCCCACCCCAGTGTCTTGTATCCATTGGTTATGCTTATATGCATGCGTACAAGTCCTTCGGTTGATCTCTTACAGCCACCCCCCCCCCAACCTCCCCTGCCTTCCCGCTGTAGTTTGACAGTCTGTTCAATGCTTCTTTGCCTCTGTATCTATTTTTTCCCCATTTCTTTCCTTTAAAAAATCTTGCCTCTGCAGACTAGAAATAAACATATAATAACAAAAAATGTTTGAGTCCCAATTTCAATGTCCAACAGTTCTGAGTCCCCGTTTCAATGTCAAACAGATCCTTATGTGTACATGTCAGCCATGATATCTGGATGGTGGGCACATGGTGGCAATGCAGGTCCGACCCTCTCTGGTTTGGTCCTAGGCAACCTGCAGCGACACACAGCTGCTGACTGCTAGCATGGCAAGGCGTCGTCAGCGTCTTCCATCTCTGGACTGTTTCTCCTCTTGTCTTCGTGGTTGGAGCAGACCTGTCAATTCCTCTCTGTTGTAGGAATCCACATGGTCTTGGAGTTGTTTTCTGAAAATATACACATTCTCGACCAAAAGTTAATAAAGGAATCTTTTCTATATAATTGATTTGGGATCCTTTTTATTTTTGCCCAAACAATTTTCCTTTGTCTTACTTAGACACCATGTGTGTTTTTCATGGGTGTCTTGCTGTTAGCATTACAAATGAAAATTAATTTTATAAAGTAAAAATTTTCTAGATGTAATTTACTTATACGATCTTGATCTTAGGAAAATTATTTGGGCTAGCAACATAGAATCGGGTACTCTACATAGATGCAATTGCTGAAACTCTGGAGTTGACTGGAAACCTGAGGGAGAAGACTGTTCAAGAAAGAGACCCGAGGAGAAACCAAGATGGCGACATAGGGTAAACACCTAATTGTTACCTACCACAACAATTTTGAAACTACAACTGGAAAACAGAGCAGACATTGTCCAGAACCAACAGAAAGCTGGCTGAGCAGATGCTCTATAACTAGAATAAAAGAGAAAGGGACGCTGAGCTTCGGGAGCTGTGGAGGTGCGGAGATCTGTGAGCACGGAGAGGGCGGGCACCAAGTGCGCGGCTGGCTTTCTCGTTTGGGTGGAAAACAAAGCCTCCCTATTACACTGATATCCAGTGCTGGTCAGGGAGAGGCCGGCCTGTCTGGCAGCAGGTGAAACTCGAGAGCAGCCTTCTCTCAGAGGGGCGCAGTCATTGTAGCAGGATACGGAAAACAAGGCCTTCTTAGGGCGGGGTGGACAGAAAATCAAAGCTTGTCTGCACCAACCTGAGACCCTGCCCCATCCAAGCCAAGCACAGAAGCCCTCCCAGTGGCTAGCTTTCTCATTCGGGAGAAAAACAAAACCTCCCGACCGCACTGATATCCAGCTCCGGTTGGGGAGAAGCCGGCCTGTCTGGCAACAGGTGAAACTCTCAGAGGTGCACGCAGCCATCACCGTGAGACATTAGGGCGGGGCTGACGGGAAACCAAAGCTTGTCTGCACCACCCTGAGACTCCGCCCCATCTAAGCTGAGCACAGAAGCCCTCCCAGCGGAGACACTGCTGATACTCACAGCCAATTAGCTTGGAGATCAACTCCCTCCAGTGATACCAACAACAAGCAAGGCTTAACTACAACAAGACTGCACATACAGCCCTCAAAGGGGTGCAACAAGAGGGTCCACCACAGGTAACTGGGGAGGCTGAGCTACTGGGCCCTGCTAAGACACCTAACACAAAGCAACTCCATCAACTCAGGGAAGCAGCTAAAATGTGGAGACAAAGAGGCAGGCCACAATTAAAGGAAATGGAGGAAAGCAAAAGACTGGATATAGAGTTCAAAACCACGGTTATAAGGTTTTTCAAGAATTTCCTAGAAAAGGCCGATAAATTAAACGAGAACCTGGAGGACATGAAAAGGGATCAACTAGAAATAAAGCATACACTGACTGAAATAAAAAATATTATACAGAGACCTAAAAGCAGACTAGAGGATCGCAAGAATCAAGTCAAAGATTTGGAATACCAAGAAGCAAAAAACACTCCTCTGAAAAAGCAAAAAGCAAAAAGAATACAAAAAGTTGAAGATAGTGTAAGAAGCCTCTGGGGCAACTTTAAGCATACCAACATAAGAATTATTGGGGTCCCAGAAGAAGAGAGAGAGCAAGATACTGAAAACCTATTTGAAGAAATAGTGACAGAAAACTTCCCCCACCTGATGAAAGAAATAGACTTACAAGTCCAGGAAGCACACAGAACCCCAAACAAAAGAAATCCAAAGAGGACCACACCAAGACACATCATAATTAAAATACCAAGAGCAAAAGACAAAGAGAGAATATTAAAAGCAGCAAGAGAAAAACAGTTAGTTACCTATAAGGGAGCACCCATACGATTGTCAGCTGATTTCTGAACAGAAACTATGCAGGCCAGACGGGAATGGCAAGAAATATTCAAAGTGATGAATTGCAAGAACTTACAACCAAGATTACTCTACCCAGCAAAGCTATCATTCAGAATTGAAGGCCAGATAAAGAGCTTCACAAATAAGAAAAAGCTAAAGGAGTTCATCACCGCCAAATCAGAATTATATGAAATGCTGAAAGGTATTCTTTAAGAAGAGGAAGAAGAAGATAAAGATAAAAATTATGACAACAAATAGGTAACTATCAACAAGTGAATCTAAAAACCAAGGGAATAAAAAATCTGATGAACAGAATAAACTGGTGAATATAATAGAATCAGGGAGTGGACTGACAATTCTCGGGGGAAAAGGGGAGTGGGGGGTGCAGGAAGAGACTGAACAAAAAGCGTACACCTATGGAGGAGGACACTGGGCGGGGGGTAAGGGCAGAGGGTGGGGTAGGAACCTGGTGGAGGGGAGCTATGGGGGAAAAAAAGAGGAACAATTGTAATAATCTGAACAATAAAGATTTATTAAACTAGGGGAAAAAAAAAGAAAATGAAGCTTAGTAGGCCCTTAAGACCACTATCACATTTACTGTTATAAAATGTAAGTGAAGTTGCTAATGAATGGGATTTTCTGGTTAATAGCAAAAAAAAAAAAAAAAAAAGTTTGCTATAAAATTAAAATTCAGAATCTAAAAAAAAAGTAAATAGTACACATTTTCCTTATATATGTTTCAATATGCAACTCCAAGAAATATATTTTCTCACATAATTAAAATGCTATTATGACATCCAATAAAATTTTCAATAATGAAAAAAAAAAAAAAGAAAGAGACCCGAGGTTGAACTTTGATAAATACAAGTACCATGATAGTTTCTGTGATGAATATAGATAGGCAGAGAGCCAAAGAAATACTTTAAATACATATATTCCATAAATTGGTGAAATGGAACTTTATGTAATTCTGACTTTCTCTGGCTTTTTCTTGTTTGGCCCATCACTTACGGGAAATGTCAAGTGATTCTGAAGACCACCTGGAGTTGCCTTAACTTCAATCCCCTGAGAAGCCTCAAAAGGTCAAGTATCATCTCCTACTGCTTCTCAGATTCCTTTACATCACATTAAGTTCCTCGTTAATCTTCCCCAGACTTGTACGATTCACATGTGCCCGTGCTCTCGGTAGAAACGACACACTTTCTTTCAGTTTTGGAAACTGAGCTTTTCCTCACAGACTCAAGTGCATAATCTCACATGTTAAAGGTGGATTTAAACATATGAACGCTATACAGATTAGAGCAGCTTTTATAAAAATTCCCTGAAAGCACATTATATAGCAATAATGTACACTATCTTTAAAAGTATATGAATTTAAAAAATAAAGTAAGCAATAATTTTAAGTAAATTTAGAGATATATATTAATCCTGATATTATAGTTGCTGAAAGTAAAGCCCACATAAATGTGGGGCCCCCCTGGACCACATCCCTGTAGGTTGTCACTTTCACACTAGCCCACACACAAGCCTCCAGCACCAGTTTATGGATCCAGCAACTTCTGCTCCAAGAAACTGAAAACAGCCTTTCAGCTATGCTAAATCTGTAATGGAAGTATCACAGTTTGTTATTTCTGTTATGGATGGTTTTTCACATCTGCGACCTAGACAATTTTGCTTTGTGTTTACGTATTTCAACTTCGGTGAAGTGAATGAGTTGCTTAAGAATTTGCTCTTCCAAATTGAGGTCTGGATCGCATAACCATACCTCCCCCCAATAATATCTCTGTTTCACTCAAACTCCAAGTCCAGTATTAGAGTCATAATTCAAAGCAAACAAAATTGTGATGTGATAGACTACCATATTGAAGATCCAGAAAAAGGCAATGGCAAATACTCTTATGATTTGTTAATAAGTTATCAGGAACTGCGAGACTTGGACAGAAACATGCCTTTTAGTAATCACAAAGATTTGCCAGACACAAGGAATGTAGCAGGTAAAGTCTTACCATAGTGATCTGCCAGTCACTAGTATTGTTTGTTTCTACAACGAAGCAGTTATTGACCCTTCTGGGTCAGGGACCCAAACCAAAGTCCTTCTGTCCAATGCTGTTCTCGCCAATAGAAGGAAAATAATTTCAGTGAAGCAGAGCAGAAACTTTATTCTTTGATCAAGGACTGGAGAAGGGTGAGCTCATGCTCTCAACTGGGAAGGAGCTTCTGTATTTACAGGTTGTGGGGTGGGGTGATTAAATTCCTTTAGGCATGTGTAGTCATTCTTCTGTTGCACTCAGCCCTTTTGTGCAGGGTCCTTTTTGCACAGGATGCCCCATGGCCATCTTAGTTTTTGCGCTTGGCACCTTGGTCTTTGTGCTCAGGAATCTTTTTCAGTTCCTGTAAGCAGGCACAGCTCAAGACATAGTTTAGGTATTGAGAAACTATAAAATCTTTTGGATGATGGCCCAGTGACAAAGCTTTGTCTTCTTTGTTTAGGACAGTGCACAGAATCACAGACCACACACCTGCACACCATCTTCCTAAAACTATCTTCGTGGAAAATGATAGTGATTTCAATGATTTGATAAGGGACCTAGATAACTTCCAAAAACACCTCGCTGGAAATATTGAAGTAATAAGAAATGCAAAGCGTGAGGGATTGATTCCAGGAAAAATGATTGGAGCAGCCCATGCTGAAGAAGTCCCAGAGTTCCTGTACAGCACTGTGAAGTGAATGTGACCCTTGCTAGCTCAGCTGCCATCCAGGAGGACCCCACACCCCAGTTGCCATTGATGGGTACCATCAATGCAGACAGTCACCGACAGCTCCTCCCCTATAGTACAGGGAGGACTCAGCTGGGGGTTGCACTTTAAATGAGGTCTCTGTCCCCTTTCTAAGCTAGTAGGACCAGAATAAACTACAGCACCAATAAAATCAAGGATTGTTTGCCATAAACAGACACAATTTCAATGAATTGAACGGTATGACAGTGGCATGGATATTTGGGGAAGAGGAAATTGAGAAGCTGTCATTTAGGATCTGAATGTGTGGCGGTGAGGTCTTCATTATATCTTGCTTAGAGTAGGACATGTTTTTCAAGAAAGGAGATCCCATTGATGACTCCCAAAGGAGGTGAGTAAATGTTGACTTCACCAAAGATTGCAGGATAAGGTGGAAGAGAACAGGTGGCATGAAAGATTACAATTTTAAAATGTGAAAATTAAATTACAAATTTTGTGGTGCATTTAAAATATATTTTGTAAAAAAATGAAGATATCTAAAAGATTGTTAGATCAATGAATGTACAGCTATGGAAACTATCAATGCTGAAAATATAGACTTCCAGGTCACTGAGCTGGTAGAAAAAGACACATTACCACAAGACAGAATGAAATTTTAAAAACAACACTGTGGGATTTGCAGTGTAATGATGTATTGATTAGAATGCATTATGCATGATCTTGCATAAGTCACTTCACTTTTGGTTCCCAATTTGCTCATTAAAATTAGAAAATTAGGCTAATAATGTTTCCAATGCTATCATGTATTCTGAGTTACGGATTTTTTCTCTGTGTCCATCACTTTATCTCCCCCAAACTTTGAGGTTATTCTTATAACACACAACAATAGAATCAGCAAAGTCAATATAATAGGGATTTCTAAAAATGTCAATATGCTATTGAATTGCTCACTGATGGATCAAGCTACACTGGAAAAAGGTCATCACTAAACAATCTAAAAAGCTGCTCCTTCTCTAAGCTGGAAAATTCATTGCATTTCCGTTTTCCCTACAACTGGGTGATATTTGTGCTGTTGGAAAGCCAAAGGACAGCCCCGTGAAAGCCCTGTGGTTGTTGTCCTAGAACTGGCTCCGCATTCTCACACCAATGTCAACCAAGTTTGCTTTTCTTAGTAAGAGCTGCAGTCCATTTCTAACTTGCGACAGTGCTAAGTGCTTATATATGATACTCTGGCTTACGCAGAATAGGTGCTAGTAATTTGTCTTAATTGAATAAAAACTTTGGATAAACATGAATTAGGAAAATGACAGCGGGTTTTTAGCACTTTTCATCATATTTAAAAGTAGCTTGGGTCACTAACTACAAGAGTCTATTAAATAAACGTGACTCTCGTCTCCTAATTATATAACACTGTAATATTTTATGTTCTGGTTGCCAATTCAGAATAATGCATTTTAGAACATGGCAGTAAATTATAATAGAAAAAGATGGGCCAAATCACATTTGAGAATAAGGAAAGTAAAGCTGAATACAGGTGAACTTCTTTGAATGAAATGGAAGCACATCTCTGAATGAAATATTCAATGCTGCAGCAAACTGCCTCCCGAGGGAAACATAATTTCTATGGTAAATTAAATTAGAATAAAAAGTCTCTAAAATGCACACACACACATACGTATACACACATATTTGTGTTTAGCAAAAAAAAAGGTTATTAATAGTTAAGTTAAATAGATCTTTTACATCATTATATGTTTTGCTTTCTTTGTTTCTACAAATATTTATAATCATTGTCCCAATCATTATTTCTGGACTGAGGTTTATTTTTTTTTCCTTTTAAATTCAGATACCCTATTTCCTTGTCTCCTCAAAACCAAAAGTAAGTGTAGACATTGTATATTTTTAAATAATTTATCACCTTGAGCAGCTGCACAAGTATAAGGAACAGATTTAAAACCTCCATTGACAGAGAAGGCACTCTGCAGTGACAGGATCCAGAGTCCAGAATTTTAAACAGTTTTACTCAATTCTA
Source organism: Cnephaeus nilssonii (assembly GCF_951640355.1). Taxonomy (NCBI): domain Eukaryota; kingdom Metazoa; phylum Chordata; class Mammalia; order Chiroptera; family Vespertilionidae; genus Cnephaeus; species Cnephaeus nilssonii. Next base: position 79,557,511 of record NC_137079.1, read on the forward strand.
GAAACTTTGTTTGCTTTCCTTCCCCCCCCCCAATTAAATTGAATTATTTAAACAAATCTCATGTTTTTTTAATAAAAATAATCATTTTTCTTTATTAGTATTAATTTGTATATTAATAACAAAGGAAAAGCATTTACATTTAAACCCTGATTTATAAGTTAGCTAAGTTTTTAAAAAAAGAAGATTATTTCATCATAAAAGGTTATATATTTATATTTTTTCATCACTTAATTTGGCAGGTCCTTGTGCTTGTTTTGAAGTTGCTAACACTAAGTTACTATATGGTGAGATACTACTGTTGTAAGAACTTTGCATATCTAATTTTATCATCTTAAGACATTCTTATAATTTAGATATAATTATGCTATCCCTGTTAGATATTAAAGAACTAAGGTATAAAGGATGAGTAACTTATACAGAGGATAAGTAATTTATACAGATAAATATCAGAGCCAGGATTGAAAATTTTGACTCCAAAGTTGGCCTCTCAACCACACTCTTAAAAATTCACAGTCAATTCTTAAATTTTTAAAATATTTCAAATACTAAATATATACTTTAGATAAATAATGTATAGTTTTCTCCAAACAGAACTAGATTTTCATAAAAGATACCTGTAGGTATTAGAAAAGTATGCTAAGTTCAAATTAATTTCAGGGTAATACTTTATGACAACAAAATAAGAAAAAAAATATAGTTGATGTACATGATAAACCTAGTGCCAATGAAAAGTAATCTCTTACCATTGATGACGACTGTCTCCTTGACTTAACATTATTTGGGCTCCCCTGAGCCTTCTTCTTTGACTAGGCTTTGAACTTGGCTCTGTTCTTGATTGGCCTGTGTAGCCCAGTTTTATCAAGAAGTCTGCCAAGTCAGCTTAGAGAGAATCCCCTACTGATATTGATACCTGATTGTCCTCAATATTTTACCAAATTCCACATCTACCATCCCCAGAGAATCCTGTTAGGTCAATTTAGCAAGAACCTCCCCTCCCCACCGCCCCTCCACCATCACCACCACCATTATGTCTTTGCTTAGTAATTTTCCATCCACCACTTTCCCCCACACAGCCACCCATCCATCCTGCTCCTTGATTATCAATCCCACTTGCCCTGTCTTCAGATTTGAGCCCCTTTCTATAGCAAAGTCTCTTTTCCTGTATTGCAATAATTCCTGAATAAAATCCATTTTACCACTTTACTATCAAGCTCTGTTTTTTTCCTTTAACACTGCACACACGCAAGCCAGAAACACAGGAGGGACAAAATGAGTTTTGAAGATAATGATATTTTACACCCCATGGTTCTTTCTGCCTATATTTAAAGAAAACTTTGCACAGAAGTTTTTAGAATGTGATCATTTGGTTCAAATACTAGCATAAAAGTTGTGTTTATTTGCTTTGGCACTATTCCTAAACTCAGCAGAGGCACACGATTGCTTACTTAACTTCTTCAAAATATTAACTTTGCCAGGCAGTGATGGGTTACATCTTTTAATCTACAAGGGGCCACACTCCTACTGGAAAATGACAGAAATCAACCTGAAGCATGCTCTGGAGCTTCTCCTTCCCACCAGCACTCTGTAACTTTGATCAGGATTTACTGTGGCTAAAATAACACCCTTATCTTCCTGTGTGCTAGCTCTTATGAGAAGGAAATATCTTTGGAGGAGAAAAAAACAGTTTGATCCACAATCCCTTCTCCACAGGGTAAACCACTGTTATCATTGATGGTGTTCTTACGGAATGAAATTGTATTGTTCAAAAATGCATTTCATGAAACAGTCATAAAAGATTTTCAAATATTATCAAGTGAGCACTTTAAATACTAGAATAACAAAAGCAGAGTTTATCTTTCATCTGATAACAAGTCTTTTGTGATTTCTATTGTGTACTAAAAAAAAATCATTTACATCAAAGGCAGCAAGGCAATAACAACAAAACACCAGTTAGCAGCAGGTATCGGATGGAAACATTTCCACCCGCAAAGTTAGCCCTTTTTAAAAGCGAAAGGTACAACTTGCAGCTTCACAGTTTTTGAATTTTTATCATGTGTGATTCAGTAATAATTTTGCAGGCCAGGGGAAGCCTCTTCGCTCCGACTAAAATGCTCTTAAAATAAGTCGTGTTTTTTCAACGCCAAGATTATGAAACGTATTCCATTGCCCACAGTCCTACAGCTGAAGCTGCCCCCTTATTTTCTATAAGATCCGACAGAGCATTCTTGATTTCAATCAGGTCGGACACCCTGTCAGAGTCCAATCTTGACACATCAACGACAAGGCACATCAGAGCAGTCCAAAGTTTACAACATATAATAAAAACTGAACGGAAGTCAAGCATGCTATCCCCTTGTAGGCCCAGGGAGAGTCTGGGCAACTGGTGATTTGTAGGCTCCATTACATCCCAAATGTTCGATGTATCTAGCCCCTGGCAGGGTGTCAAGGACAAGAAATAATCAGTCTTTAGAGATCACTTTTAAAATGCTATGCCCTCTGCTTCCTTTAGGTGAATCATTCCTTCCGTGTTGTCAGGATCCACTGATGAAAGCTGACGACCTTCGATAGCCTGTGACAAGTGAGGTAGCCCCTCTCCGGACGAGGAGAAAATGATATTGTGCAATCAGCTTTGCCCAGGCGTGCGGTGAGTGATGAGCTGCCGCACCTCGTCCTCGCGGACTCCTTTCCCAGTGTCAGAGCGAGAACCATAAGGATGTATGTGATCTTGTGCACAAGGGCAGAATGATCACCACAGGAGTAGACAGGACGGCATTTTAAAATGTATTTACGGACATTTCCTGTTTAGCAACCAAATTTCGTCTTTATGTCCAATCTCTAAATTCAAAACAGTGGACTAATATAAGGTATATGAATATAATGGAAAGAAAATGGTGCAAACTGGTGGCAGTGCTCACATTGCAATCACTATCTTGACTTAATGTGACTTTCAGTCCAGGTAATATATGCTAATATAGTTATAAAAAGAGTTGTTATTGATTTTCAAGTAGCAACTTTTTTTTCCCCCTCATGATAGGGCTTAGAATTTTTCCCCCACTCACTAGAATCCCAACTATTTCAACCAAAGAACCACAACAATTTAATTGTCTCCTGAAAATACCCTATACCTAATATATTTTTATTGTAATAATACTGCTTTTTAATAACTCTTAATCCATTTTCTAGTTAATTTAGACTTTGGACTTCAGCTTCTCTCTTTATATGTAGTAAAGATTTGGTTATTCCTCTATAATTTAAGATTATAGACCATATATTGTGATTAAGGATAATGAGAAATCTAAATAGCAACCCAAATTTGCACTTTGGAAAAAATGTGTGGAATGATGTGCTATAGGGGAGATAGAAAATAATAATTCAAATATATTAATCAGTCACAGAATCTATCAGGTGATTTCTGGTTTTATGTTAATGCAGTTATATTAATGTGAGGATATGACACATTGAAATTAATTTCCAAATATTCTGGTTTTTAAAAATTGCATAGTTGAGAAAGTGTTGATTATTAAACCTAACTAATTTAATAACTGAGTGACATAATTTTCCAATATCTCATGAAAATAATACATGTAAGTTTGTATAATCTTACATAAAATTTTAATCAAATATGTTTTATATCCTTACTATATAAAATTTAGTAAATATTTTATAAAAAATTAAAAATTGTAGCCTTGGTCTGTGTGGCTCAGTTGACTGGACATTGTCAGATGTACCAGTAGGTTTCCAGTTTGATTACTGGTCAAGAACACATGCCCCATTTGCAGGCTTGATCCCCAGAAGGGAGCAGGCAGGAGGCAGCCATGATCCACGTTGAGCTCTCACATAGATGTTTCTGTCTCTCTCCCTTCCTCCCTCTAAAAATCAACAAACTATTCTTTAAACAAATATAGCATAGTACTGTATTCTTCATGACAAAAATATATCTAAACTATAAGAGTCAGAAGAAAAGAGACTCCAAATCACATTATTTCTGCTAGTGAATCATCTTTATTATTTATTTTGGGGGATATAAAATATACATTTTCTTATTAAATGCTCAATGGTTTTTTGTTTTGTTTTGTTTTTTAATATTTTATCCATGCCTTTTAACATTGGATCCTCTTGTTCCAATGGTTTAGGATACCTGTGTAAACTATAATTACAGAACTTTTGGTAGTATATAGCATTACTTTAAAAATCTTACCAAACTATAAAAATACATAAATATATATGTATATGTATATAAATATATACTTACAGTTAAGTATACACTTTACATATAGAAAAAAGTATAGTTAGAGTTACCTATATCACAAAACTTAAAAAATCTGCAATGTTTTCTTTCAGCATTAATCTCCATATTTATGTATCACTGTAAAGAATAAATTTTTTTCAAATATTCTATCAGAAACTTTGAAATGTATGCTTAAGTTCTGGTTCAAATCTCTCATATTTAAATTTCTTCACTACTTGAAATGTTTTTAAAGAATATCACAATTACATCTTATTCATTTGAGCAAAAATCCCACCAAAACAAATCAACAGTCTAACTACAAACTATGTGGCAGATTGCTCAATCCACAACTTATTATAATATGAAAATAGTAAAGGGTAATATTTCTTGAATCTATACTAATAAAAGCCTACGTGGCCCTCGCACCATCGCACCCTCGTGCCTTCGCGTGGTGCCCTTACATCATCACAAGATGGCTGCCCCCATGTCATCACAAGATGGCTGGCAGGGGAGGGCAGTTGTGGGTGAACAGGTCAGCAGGGGAGGGCAGTTGGGGGTGACCAGGCCAGCAGGGGAGGGCAGTTGGGGGTGATTGGGCCGGCAGGGGAGAAGTTAGGCGTCAATCAGGCTGACAGGTGAGCGGTTAGGGGTGATCAGGCTGGCAGGGAGAAGCAGTTAGGGGCAATCAGGCAGGCAGGCAGGTGAGTGGTTAGGAGCCAGCATTCCCGGATTGCAAGAGGGCAGTGGGACATCCCCCAAGAGGTCCCAGATTGGACAGGGTGCAAGCTGGGCTGAGGGATACCCCCTCTGCACAAATTTCGTGCACCAGGTCTCTAGTATATCATAAAATTAATGTTTATTTGACTTAAAGCATCACAGATTTAATGATTGAATACATGTGTTTATGTATAATTCTTCCTCAAATCTATAAAAAAACATTTAAGAATTTTTTAAAAGCATATCCTCCATCACAACATAAACAGGAAAAAGTTAAAAATGTATTTTAACCAAATTTTGAAGATGGCAAGCTGACAGACATGTGATACCTGACTTGATAAAAAAATAAAATCAATAAAAATAAAATAAAAGTGGATGATATCTGCAGGACCACAGGGAAGAACGCACAAGAAGCAGACTTGGGAAAGACTCAGAAACTTGAACAACAGCCAGCACTGAATGAAAGTCTTTAGAAGAAGCAATTGGACCTCCAAAAGCCAGGATCCCTGGCATTTGGCAACTGTGTCTGTTGATAATGAGGGAAAACAGGAGGTTATACACTGGGAGAAAGGTAGCTGGAGAGACACTGCACCTGGAGTTCAGGTCAAATTGAGAGCAGAGGTGAGGCGAGAAAATGAACACAGTCATTTGAGGTAAAGGTCTCTATATTCGCTTGTAACCCACTGCCCCAAACAAAAATATTAAAGAAAAGTGCTATAAATCTCTGCGTTTAGAGACAGTTCAATAGGTTTGCTGAGTCTCTACTATATCTTCCTGGAGGGAGGCCTAATAGAAACAAATCTTGTCAACACACAAAGAGCTTAAATTCACTTTCAGTGCCTCACATAAATGGAAATGGCAGATAATAATCAGCAGAAATTTGAGGAAAGCCATGAATATGAAAGAAAGAGACAAATAAAACAAAGGAAAATGCAACAAGCATGCAGACAAAAATAGATAAAAGAAACAAAGAGTAATTTGAAGGAAATAGGGTCTCTGTAGGGAGTAGTGGGAAACTTCATGTCTACTAATCGTCAGAGCAATGTGCTGACATTGCATAAGTTTCTGATAAACTATATTATGTAATCATTATGAGGTCTCCAAAATTGCATTGTAATGTTCTGCATGCCAACCTTGTTTGTCTCAAATTTGCTATTTTAAGAATTCACCATCATCCCTGTGCTTTAACCAATCCTCCTTCTGTAGTGCACAAAAGGCACTACAGCAAAGAAAATACCAACAAGGAGAAAGAGCTGGAAATTATAAAAAGAAGGCCAACTTAAGAAACAAGCACCACCACAAAACTAGAGACGAATTGAAGCATAAGGTAGGGATAGACTTCAGAAAGAACAGCAACAGCAAAAGTTAAATGGAAATATAGGGAGAAATAAAACTATTTTTAAAAAAATCAATTTACAAGTTTCAACAGTCAACTAATATAGAAGTAAGAGAGAGAAAAATAGAGAGAAAAAAGAAATAATATATGGATATTTCCGTAAACTAAAGTATGTACTTTGTCATTGGAAAAAAAAAAAAAAAAGCCAAACTGAATACATAGCATAATAAATTAAATAAGTTCCACACAAAAACATATTTTAATAAAAATTCAGAACTACAAAAGCAAAATATAAGACTATAATCTTACAGAAAGCAAAAACAAAAAAAAAGCCATGCGCATGTTATGAGAATAGCAATGAACTTTTTAATAGTATGGGAACTAGAAGACAATAAAACAATACCTCCTCAGTTATGAGAAAAAATGACTATCAATCTAAAATTCTGCACTAAAACAAGCTATCATTAAGGGGTAATACACATAATCTTTCAAAAAAGTTTCAATAAACCAGCCCAGTAACTTTCTGAGGGAACCCACCAAGAAGACTTTAACATTCTCCTCAGGGACAGTAAATTTTAAACACCCTTCTTCCTTCCTCTAGGTCCCTGACCTTTTCTAACATCATTTACTTTAGAGAACTTATAATTGTAAATTACGTCTCTGCTTCTTTGAGATGTAAATCTTTTTAAAAGACTCTTGGCAGTTTTACAGCCCAGGCATATCTTTCTCTAGGACCTGGGAGCCATCTCTTTGAAATGTAATCAAGGAAGATAGTACTCCTATGTCCCATTTCCCTGGCAGAATTGGAGCCTAACTCAGGCAAGCACATTCCTCCAAGTTGCAGAAGTACGTTTTGTCACAAAGATATGGGGAGTTTATTATCCTTTGGATGAAACCAGTTAGCAAGCCAGAGGTGGCCTATGATTCCTCCCACCCAACCAATTAAAAACTTTCCAGCCCTTTGTTATAGTGGAGTTGAGCACAGGCAGAACTCTGTTCTCACTCCCCCATTGCAATAGCCTGGAGATTAAGTCTTTCTTGCCTGTTTAAATTTCCCCAGTGCATTTTTTTTTCTTTGAAACAACTATTAGATTGTGTTGCAATGAAAGATGCAAAAGAGCAAAAGATGGCAAAAGATATATATTATATATGAAAGAGATAAATAGAATCCCAAAGCTGATTATGAACAAAATCCCAAATGAGAGCTGTTAGAGTTCAAGAGCATCAGAATACATTGGGAAAGAAAGGTGGCAGGTTTGAGAAAGGCAAAAGTACACAATTGGAACTAGTAAATTCCTAGATGAGTTTCACCATATTGAGAGGAGATGTATGCCTCTATCTGTACTTCGATGCTGAGTTAGTGGTAGGGTACCAAAAAAATTCAGCCAAAGAAGTATCTAGAGAATTATTAACCCCCATGAAAAAAGAAGTTGTCTCTGCTCTGAACAATATTTACATAGTAAACATAAAAGTGAATATAACAAATATTGTTCTTAATATTTAGAAGTTAATCCTAAATAAAATCCTAAATAAAAGTTAATATAACAAATATTGTGTTAGAATTACATCAGGAGAAGAGGAGTGGGGAATGCACTCCTGAGTGGCAGGCACAAGAGAGTTAAATCCTCAAGACCATATTGAGTAAAAAGTTAAGATCCAAACTTTAAATCGATAAAAATTGATAAATTCCAGCAGCAGTTGTTCAAACAAGTAAAGTATTTGATTGTCAAGGGACTACGGGTAAGAATGGTAAGTCTAGAAGATAAGTGCTTTTCTTATAAGTCTGAAAGTATTATTTGACTTTTTAAATGACAAATATATATAAATTTGAAGTATATAAAAGCAGTCTACAAGAGCTAAAAATCATTTTATGAATGTACAAATAAAGAAAAAGGGAAAAAATAACAAGTTAAGGACAAAAGAGGGAAAGGAAGAAAGAAAAAATTATAAAGAAATGTAAATGGAAAGAGCAGAATGAAACAGGACAAAAAAAGGAAAGCTGCCTTTTTCATAATTATATTATGGGCTATGATTTCCAAGTGCACATGTGAATGATCATTGTCCTTGGACAATACTGTTTTAGCAAACAGCACCTTACCTTAACTAAACCAGGAATGGGGATTGCAAAAGACTCCATTCATTTGCTGAATCACAGACTCAACATGAGCTACTCAGTGTTTTATGATTCACCACTTCCTTCTACCAACACCAGCAACTTCTACTACATTTTGGATAAAATGTATTATGGAATCGTTATGAGGTCTCCAAAATTGCATTGTAATGTTTTGCATGCCAACCTTATTTGTCTCAAATTTGTTATTTTAAGAATTCACCATCCTCCCTGTGCTTTAAACCAATCCTCCTCCACCCTCATTCTCAGCAATTAACCTAACCCTTTACCCGCCAGAGAAATTAGACACCAGCAGGTTCCATCTCTCTTTCTCACTCTTAAATCCTACATCTTCAAAAGTATTCTAATATTCACCTGTATATTCCCTTTCTCTTTCTTCACAGGAGATGTTTCAAAATTGAAACTTGTGCCTCATTTCCATGCCCCTAGTGATCTCTCTAAATTTATGAATGAGGTAGTGAGTACCAAGGCCGGGCCAGCTCTACTAGCATTGACTGTATAAATCCTGCTAGTGCCCGGAAATATGTGATAAAACATCTCAAGACCAGCCGGCAGAAAAGCTATTAGAAAGATTAATATAGGTATTTTTATTATTTAAACATCTTTCCATGTTGCAAATTTTTTCCACCCCTCACGATCCCATATTATCATTTACCTCTACCATTAAGATGCTGTTAAAAAGAAAAATAGGACAGCTTTTGATTTTGTACATGAAGATATAATCTTGTTGAGGGTGTCTATACATACTGTCAGGTAGTAAATCCTGGCTATGACTTTGTTCAAGAAACATTTTGGTATTTGTACGCCTCATTGGTTTGTAATTATTCTTTACAATAGACCTATTTTGTCAATCTGATTTTCTTAACAGCTCATGGATCTCATTCAGCTCTGTTTTTAGTCCGTCCATATTCACAGGTACTTGTCTCTTAACATACATATATGCTCAAGTCTCTCCCAAAATAAAACATAGTATTCCCACACCTCCTACTAGAAATGTTCCTTTCTCTAATAAGTCCTGTATATTTCAATTTGTTAATATGTTTTTAATCTCTCCTCTCATCTAAATCCTTATCACTAGACCGCTTCCCACTTATCATTTTAGTCATTGCACTATTCTTCTGATTGTTTCCTTGATCAAGTTCCCGCTCCAACTCTATTTCACAAATATCTCTTCTTTGAGCATCATACCCAGAACTAACTGCTCACTAGACCTATTCACTTACATATCCCATGGATATCTGGACTTGCTATGTCCAGACCTAAAATCAGCTCTTCCTCACATACCTGCTTATTCCTCTTTTTGTTCTAAATCAGTGACTGTCACTGTTCATAGATGTCCAAACAGATATCTGAACATCCTCAATTTTATTCTCTCCCTTACTCTCTACATCCTAACAGTCATCAAATTGTCAAACTTCCATTTCATAAATGGCTCTCAAATCTTTCCACATGTCTCCATTCCCACTAACTCGGCTCGCTCCTTGTTAAGATAATGGTTACTTTCCATTTTGTTTTCAAAACAACCTCCGAACTAGTATTTTCCCCCCATCTGTCCATTCCCCTGTGGAGAATACAATGTATTTGTAGTGAACTTTATCAACTGCAAATATGATTCTATGCTTTCACTGTTTAAGATCATTTGATGACACCTTACTGCCCTGAAGATAAAGTTCTAACATCCTTAACCCAACCTATAAGCACTTTTATTATCTAATCCCTATTATTCCTCCCTGGCTTAGTCTCTTGACCCCAGGTTTCAATCTTCCATATAATAAAAATATGTTTGTTATACATGTGCACAACCTTCTTTCTCTCTTCTGGATATTTATGCATCTTGTTTCATTTTGCTTGAAATGTTTCCTCCCTTTCCTAGCCATTCTAGGCAACTTTCCTCAGGTTTAAGTTTGATGCTCTATTACATTCCTAGGGCTGCACTAGCAAAATACCACAAATGAATGGCTTAAAACAAAAGAAATGTATCCTCTCACCATTCTGGAGGCTAGTCCAAACCAAGGTGCTGCAGGGCCTTGGCCCCTCTGAAGCCTTAGGGAGAAAATGGCCCATGCTCCTAACTCCTGGTGGTTGCGATAGTCCCAGACATTCTGAACTTGTAGATGGATCCCTCCACTCCTTATTTCCATCATCACATGGACTTCTTCCCTTTGAGTATGTCTGTATTTTCACATGGCCATCTTATACGGATACCAGTCATTGAATTTAGGGCCCATCTTAACCCATTATGACCTCAATTTAACTAATTATACCTGCAAAGATCCTCTTTCCAAATAAGGTCATATTCTGAGATTACAGTTAGAAATAATTTTTTTTTGGGGGGGACCCTATTCAACCCAGTATTGATACCCTTTTTACATCTTCCTATTGCAACCTGAACAACCCTTAGCATACCAGGTATAACACTGAAAACTCCTACTGATTTGTCTTTTCCCCAGTTGCACAAAGACAGCAACTATGCTTACCTTTTTTACCATTTTATTTGGTACCTGATAAAATGTCTGACACTGAGCAGACTCAATATTTGAAAAGAAGAAGAAGAAGAAAAAAGAAAAGGAGTGCAGGATTTGAAAAGAGCTCTTCTCAACATTCTCCTGGGCTTCTCATAATTTTCAGGATAACTTGCTAAAGTCAAACAGAATATAAAAGAAAAATCTACATTAAAATGTAAAATATGTATACTCTTTTCTCCCTACCTCATCAGAGCAAGCACAAGCATGAAAAGAAACAAAAAATATTAACCTAAAGTCTTCTGAAGGTGGTACGCTGCACTTTATTTGGCTTATTTATTTATTTATTTTTGTATTGCCCTACTTTACTCTTCTTGTAGCTAACTCCCATTATCTTTCAAAACTCGGATCATTTAATTTTCCTTTTGGAAGGGACATCAATTCTTCCCTGAGCCCGTATTCTTTTGGTGTAAGTACATTTTTGTACATCTCTATAACAAATGCTGTCACTAGCCTGTCCATGACTCTACCTCTCTCACGATTTCTTTGCCATCTGGTTATGACTTACTGCGAGGACCTGTGAGTGCTGGCCTGGCAGAAATGCCATGGAGCTGAAGTCCTTGAGATACCCTGACCAAGGTCAAATATTGGCACTGGGATGAGCAACCTTAAGCATACCACCCAATCTCTCAGATTTCAGGTTACCCAAATAGTACCTTGCTCTTTAACAAACCTGTGTAGTCCTCCTTCCTTTCTCGGTTTCACTTCCCTCTAAACCTACTAGTGTTTCTTAGAATCACTAACAGATAAACTACTAGCACTCCAGTCCTCTCTCAGGAACTGTCTGTGGTTAGAGCCAAATGAGGCATTTCCTAACACTCTTCTAATATCATTCATCAGACTCTATTTGCCTTTTGCTGCTACTATGCTGCTCTGCATCTGTGTAATAGTACTTTATTGCTAACTGACTAGCATATTACCTATAGTATGGTAAGAATGAATAAACACCTCTGGTTCTTTTTTTATGTATGAATAATTTCACAATTTCATTGTTACGTGGCAAAATTGAAAAGGTAGAGACATTAAGGTAAGGCATTAGATATAATATATAATTTGTAACTATTAAAACTAGAGGCCCAGTGCAAAAAATTAGTGCACTGGGGCAGGGTCCCTCAGCCCGGCCTGAGCCCTTTCCCAGTCCGGGAGCCCTCAGAAGATATCTGACTGATGGCTTAGGCCTGCTTTCTGTCAAACATCCTTAGCGCTGCCATGGAGGTGGGAGAGGCTCCTGCCACCACCACTGTGCTCGCCAGCTGTGAGCCCAGCTCAGGGCTTCTGGCTGAGCAGCGCTCCCCCTGGGGCAGTGCACTGACCACCAGGGGGCAGCTTGTGCGTTGAGCATCTGCCCCCTGGTGGTCAGTGCATATCATAGCGACTGGTCCTTCTGTTCGGTCAATTTGCATATTAGCCTTTTATTATATAGGATATACTCATTTCATATCAAAACAAAAAAGTATAACTTTTATTTATTTTTCCTGTGTCTGGTTTCTTTTTGTTTAATCTTTTCACTTTTTATAAAATATGTATTTTGTTGATTTCAGAGAGAGGAAGGCAGAGGGAGAGAGCAAGATAGAAACATCAATGATCAGCCGAAAGAATCATTGATCAGCTGCCTCCTGCATACCTCCTACTGAGTCCACAACCTGGGCATGTGTCCTGACCTGGAATCCAACTGGGACCTCCTGGTTCATGGGTTGATGCTGAACCACTGAGCAACACCTGCCAGGCTCTTCACCTTTTTCACCCAGTCCCCCAACTTCCTTCTCCTCTGACAATTATCAGTCTGTTCTCTGTTATCTATGAGTCTGTTTCTAATGTGTTTGTTTGTTTATTTTGATTATTGGATTTCACATATAAGTGAAATCATATGGTACTTGTCTTTCTCTGACTGGCTTATTTTACTTAACATAATACTCTCTAGGACCATCCATGCTGCTGCAAAAGGTATGGTTTTCTTCCTTTTTTATGACTGTGTAGTACTCTATTGTGTAATGTAACACAGCTTTCTTATCCACTCATCTACTGATGGGCACTTGGGCTGCTTCCAAATCTTGGCTATTGTAAACTAGAGGCCCAGTGCATGAATTCGTGCACCATGAAAAGAATTGTGGGCCGCGAGGCTGCAGTGGGAACAGTCTTGGCCCATCCTCTGTGCCCTGGCCCAGACCCTCCCACCGCAGCCCCTGGTCCCCTTTCTGCTGGCAGCCCCTCTCCTGAAGCTGCAGCTCCCATGTGCTGATGGTGCCGGCCCCGCTGATTGCACAGAGCAATTGGGGCCGGCGCCAGCAGCAGGTGTGAGTGGGGCCAGCACCATCAGTGGGTGCAAGTGGCGGCTGCTGCCCTGGTCACCCCTGAGGAGCAGGGGGGGGTGAAGAAACCCTCAGGGGCGATTGGGGCTGGCAGCCACCGCTCACACCTGCTGACAGTGGCGAGTGATCAGGGTGGTGCTGGCGGCAGCAGGTGGAAGCAGTGGCTCTGGCACCAGCAGGGGGTGCGAGCCCTGGGTGGGACCGTGGCATACAGGAGCAAAGAATTTTCAGTAACCACCAGAGGCTCCCCCGATAACAGGAGCTGGTACCCCGCCTTGGTCTGGTGCCTCTGCTCACCTGCTCTACCATCACGCTGCAGCCAATGCCCACCAAGTTCCATGCACACCCCCTGGTGGTCAGTGCACATCATAGCGACCAGTTGTTTGGTTGTTCAGTTGTTTGGTTGTTCTGCTGTTTGGTCTATTTGTATATTAGAGTTATATATATATATATATATATATATATATATATATATATATATATATATATAGCTAATGCTGCAATGAATGTTCTTTTTGATTTGTGTTTCAGGATTCTTAGGACATATTCCAAGGAGTGGAATTGCTGAGTCAAAAGGCAGTTTTATTTTTAATTTTTTGAGGAAACTTCATACAATTTTCCACAGTGGCTGCACTCATTTGTATCCCTACCTATAGTACATGAGGGTTCCTTTTTCTCCACATCCTCACCAACACTTGACATTTGTTGATTTAATGATGACAGCTATTCTGACAGGTGGGAGGTGATACCTCATTATGATTTTAATTTGCATTTCTCTGATGATTACTTATGATGAGCATCTTTTCACGTTTTTGTTGGCCACATTAAGTGAACCTTGTGAAATATAGGAATGCTTAAATATATTCTACAGTTCTCTTCAGTTCTGCATATACTTGTCACTTGTACTGAATTTTTTCGGATCCATTTTTAAGCTTATTTTAAACTCTTGAACATGTTTTTTAAATGTGTTTCCATGTGGATGGCTAAGTAATTCATTGCTTGATAAGCTACTCATAATTGACTCAACAATCTCATTACAGATTCTAGCTTAAAATAATGTCAAAAGGCACTCTTCAATGTTATTCATTTTACAAAAGTGCAGTCATGTGCACAAATGTACCCATTTAATACTGATGGATTTTTAAACCATTCTTTTGACAAGAAAACATATAGCTTGTGGTTAGCTTACTTGGTTTTTGAACATTCAAAATGTTGTCTGAACAGATTTTTATTTAAACCATAAACTATGTCTTGTGTTTTTTTCCTTTGAAGATTTTCTACTTTTATTACTGAATTGTTTTTCCCTACTAGAGATGCCAGCACTGCATCAAACGTATGCATTGTCCTGAGATCAGTTTTACCTGGTTTTATATACAATGTAATACAAAGCCTGTGTTTCCTTTCCCCCTTATTGTCTTCTGTTTTCTTACTCTGTCTACCGCTGTGAGGAAGAATGGGGCTCACAGCCTGATTCAGTCAGTCTTAGCAACGTGAAACGACATATGCAAGTTTGTATTGTGGGCATATTTACCAAAATGTCCTACCTGAAATATTCTAATGTACCTGCTGCTAAAATTAGAGCATGCTTTAAAGAGAAGCAATGTTTTCTAGTGGAAAAAAACTAGAAAATGGAAAACATTGCTTTAATCTCCAGTTATTAAAACAGTGAAAGATTCCTTTTTAAATATTTTCTCTGAATTTGCATTTTGAAAGACATTTGAAACATTTTCCATACTACACTATTCCTTAGACAAAGCTATCCAAAAGTACAAAATATTTAAGTTATCACAAAGGTTTGAATCTGTGCCCATTATTAGTTTACTGCTTCTCCAATTACAGGAAAGCATAGATAGAAGAAAGTATATACATTTACTCTCATGTTATATAGATTGGAGGTAATAATTACCAATAACTACTAGATAGCGATGCATTTTCTTATTGGAAAATCATGAAAAATTTATACTTGTAGTTAAATTTATGTATAGCTAAAATTAATTGATAATTTCCTTGAATAATTTAATGTTGCCAGTAAGAAGGCAGAGGCATTTTATTGTTATTATATAAACTATTTTTGTAGCTGACTATGTTTCTTGTCCATATAATTTTTAACTTTCAGACAATTATTTTGAGTCCATGGTTTCTCTATTCAATTCTCTCGAAAAGTTAATTAATTTCTTATCCATTTGATTGCTGTGAGTCTCATGTAAATATGAGACCTTTGTAATAACTTGGTTGTTAATAACAGGAAAGGCACAAATGGAAGGCCAGATAATATAGGCATGCCATTTGTACAGCCTTGCCAGAAAGCTGCAGTTTAACATTCTTCAGGTCTGTTCCCCACTGGTCTAGGGTGGGGTGGGGGACAGACAATAGACAAATGCCCAGTAAGGTCTGAATGACATAGGAGAGGTGGTTACTGATCAGTCAAACCTGGGATCAGGTCATTGCCCAGAACAGACATAGTCACTGCAAGGGCCCTAAATCTGAAATACATCAGTTCCTTAACAAAGGGGGTTCCCTCTCTTTACCCCCTTTCGCTCCTGGCGCTCTCGTTGCAGGGGGCACACTCTCCTGCGTTCACCTATATGGCTCATGACCATGTGGACCCACCTAGTGGACTAATGGGGTGCAACTAGCCTGATGCTCTGCTGGACCCAGCTCCACCATGGAATGGAAACGTTGGACACGGGCTTTGCTTCTAGTTCAGCTGAAGCCCCAGCTGCACATGTTCTAGGGCTGGGTTAAGGGAAATGGGACTTTGCAAACCGAGAGATATAACTATACAAATAAAAATCCATCGTCCACCCATGTGAGTCTTAGAAAATAATTTTTCTTAGGATATGGTCAGAACTCCACTCCCACTAGCAACAGAGAAATTGTACCCATGCAATACTCTGATAACAAATAGACACACTAATTCTTGAACTATGTTCCACGGACTTAATTTGGATCATTTAAGCCTTCCGTACTTACATTGGAGAGGAATGTGTTGGTGTTGTTGGTGGTTTTGCTAAGCCATATCTTTCCAACTGAAAAAAATTTGCAAGACTGTTTTATATCGACTTAGAGTTTTTAAAATGGGTGTGAAACCTGTGTTCTGATATTAGTCCTTTGGCCTATGTTTAATAAAACATTTTCTTATTCAACAGTTTTGTCAGGTTTGAATATTATTAAGTGAAGATAGGTATCAGTTAAACTTCAAACCCAGAAAGCCATTTGATTCTATAAATTCTGTATTTACTTTAAATTCTGCTTGCAAAAACCTAGTTATTCCCTGGGCTCATCTCTCTTCCATTATCCTGTTAAGTGCAACCAACTGGAACAAACTCATGCTACTAACATTGGATTTTCAACTCTTCATTTGCAGATAAAGCTTAGTAAGTACAGTATCTTCCCTCTAAGTTATCACATATTATTTTCTAAATATTTAACCACTGCACGGCATGCATCACTGTCCCTCTAGTCTCTGATACAATTTTTCTTGCCACCAAATATTTGACCTTAAAGCCAGTGCCACATATTTCAGGTGGTTTGTTAAGGAAGTTCTTCTGATCCAGTACTGATTTTTGTATTAGTCCTGATCAGCTCAGTTAGTCTTTGGAAGAAAAAAACTTGAAAATCTCAGTGGCTTAAAACAATAGTCCCCTCTTATCTGTGGGGATATGTTCCAAGACTCTATGTGAATGCCTGAAATAGCGGCTAGCACCAAACCCTATATATCATGTTTTTCCCTATACATGAATACCTACAATAAAGTTTAATTTATAATGTAGGCACAGTAAGATATTAAGAACTATACATTTAAAAAATAGAAAAATTATGACAACATATTGTAACAGAAGTTATATGAAAATGGTTTGTCTCTCAAAATACCTTATTATACTGTTCTCACCTTTTCACTTAAAGGTAGCACTTTAAGGCTTCTCTCTGGCATATCTGAATCACCAGCATCACTGCTCTTGAGTTTCGGGGCTATTATGAAGTAAAATGAGGGTTCCTTGAACATAAGCATTGTAATACTGCTACAGATCTGATAACAGAGATGGCTACCAAGTCACCAATGCATATGTACCGTACATAGTGTGGATATATTGAACAAAGTGATGGTTCATGTCCAGGGCAGGAAGAAATGAGACAAAGAGACTTCATCACACTGCTCAGAATGGAGCACAATTTAAAATTTACGAATTGTTTGTTTCTGGAACTTTCCATTTACTTTTTTCATGCTGACATCCACTATGGGTAAGAGAAAACGTGGAAAGTGAACAAGAAGAGGTGTGCATGCTGTAATGTCTATGTCTCATTCATAAGATGTGTTACATCCGTTGTCATTACAAGGGCTCTTTTCCTGGCTGATGGAGATTCCATTTTAATACATGAGCAAAGTCAGGAGAAAATTAAGAGAGCAGAGCAAATCAAGTGTTGGATCTTAAAATTTAAGCCTAGAATTCAAGGCCCACTTCTGCTCAGATTTTATTGGCTAATGTGGGGTACTGGGTTAAATAGTACCCCCCAAAATTATACCCATCTGGAGCATCAAAATGTGACCATATTTTGGAAATAGCGTCTTTGCAGTTGCAACTAGATGAGAAAATAATACTAGATTAGAATAGGGCCTAAATCTAATACTTGATGTCCTTATCAAGGTTATGTGAAGACAGACACACAGGGAAGGAGGCTGTATGAAGATGGAGGCGGAGATTGAAATGACGCATCTACAAGCCAAGGAACATCAAGGATATGGCAAACACTAGAAGCCAAAAGTAAGTCATAGAGGTTTCTCCCTCAGAGCCACCCAGTTGTGGTAATTTGTTACAGCAGCCCTAGCAAACTAGGACACATGGGATGTTTGAATTCAAGAACGTGCAACTGTATACTCCTCCTACAGATGGGATACTGAATATAGCATGGGGACTAAACATTTCCATATCAATTATGAGTACAGTGACAGCATTTTTAAAACATTTTTCTAATTTTTGGCATAAATTTTGAGGTGATGGTCATAATTCTTTTATTTCTGAATAAACTGTGTTAAACCAGGTTGATCCACAGAAATGATCTACTGGACACAAAATAAATGAAGTTCACAAAAGCCCAGAGATATCTGGAAAACCACAAAATATTTTCATTTTGAGAATTTTGTTTGCTTTTTCTTATGTAACCAAACCAAGCATTCTGAGAGTAAATAAACTGAACAAATAAGTTTGCTTCTAGCCCTCTTATTCCATGTCAATTTGTTAGTTGTCTTATTAGGAAGTAAGATATGCAACCTTTGAATCATCTGTAGTTCTGTTTCTGAATTCTAATACGGTCAGTTTTATAAGACTCACTCTTATCAAAATAGGAATGTTTGTTTTGCTGTAAAAACACAATTAAAAAAACAAATGGAGACCCAAAACCTTGGAGATGGGGAAATCAGTCCAGATAAGAATTTTGGAGGAGTTTAAATAACAAATCAATTTCAATCAAATTTTAATTCTCTCTATTATTAGTAGGTAAAAAACTTATTTTAGGGGACACATTTTTTATGAGAATTATTTATTAGGGACAGCTCCTGCAGAAAAGCAAATACAATATCATAAAATGTTCACATTTAGGTTAGGTAAATAGTGTATTGGAAAATTACTTATACTTTCACTATATATTTATTATTTGTCCTTCCATGTCTTATTATTTGGGGTTGAGGTTACTTACCACAGTGGAGGTAGTGCTTGAAAAATGCAATTATAGAATATATTTTCCATTAATAGCAGTACCCATTACACAACCCGATAAATCAGTCACCAAATCCTAAATGACCTATTCTGTCATATAGACCTTGATACCAAGAAATGAGCAAGAAAGACTGGTGATACAGTGAAGAAATTTTCTTTTTGAACTGATCTGCAAATAGGGTAGAGTAAAAGAATGATGCTTTGAGTCATAGACTAGCAGATGCAATTATTCAAGGCACACAGCAAAGGTATTACATAGTGTGTAAATAGTTCTACTAGGAAATTTACCAGAAAAAAAAAAGATTAGTCCAAAAAAGTTTGATTCTTGGTTACAGGGAAATATTTTTAAGATAATAATTAGGATTGGGGAAGGTAAGTACATTTATGAGACAATCACCCTGGGAAGTAAGCAACTTTGTCTGACTAGAAAGGAAGGCAGGCTTTTCTGTCACCCAGGGAGTCTGCCCAACTAATGGGGGTGGGAAGGGGGTATGAGAGAGAATATGGCAAGGAATTCCTTTTACTAAGTGCATGCACAGTAGAAGCCAAATGATGAAGCAGAACTATGAGACATGTGTACTAGGAACCAAAATGGTGACCATAAAAGGGAGAGGGGATTAGTCTGGGAAAGTTTGGGAGAAAAGATCAGAAAGGGCACAGGCCCCAGAAAATCTAGGGAAAAGATGAGATAGGGGGAAGGTACCAGCATAGCCCTGGAGAAGCCAGGAAAGAAAATGGATAGTTTAAAAGACAGCCTGCTTTTTCCAAACCCAAGGAAATATATGGAAGCTTAAAAAGGATCTCAGGGAAGCTGCTATCCTCTAGCCTCCCTTTTTCTGCCTCTGAGAGTGTACTATAGCTTTTGCTCTAATAAATCTTGCCACTGTCACTTAAAACTCCTTCTACATGAGTGTCCTTGCAATTCCGTTCATGCAACACCATAGAAGGACCTATTTCCTCTGGCAACAGACAGTTAAGTGTTAAATTTGTGAAAGATGAAATAATTTGGAGAGTTTTAAGATATATCATAGAAGAATTGTAAGGCTAAGGATGGAAGTCCCTTAGAAATGGAACAAAGAACTGGGAGGGTGGAGTTGAAGGGAAAGTAGGAAAATCCATTACTGTGTGATGGAAAGGAGGCGCTCTAATGCTCTGTCCACTAGCATCCACTTGTGGCAACTCTGTAGACTGGCTGGGATTTCCATTTCAGGATGAGCTGTTGGCTGTAGTTCTTATTGGCTTGAGTTACTCTTGGTGACACCTGTTCTCCCTTCAGCTGTTTTCCAAGGGCAGATGCTCAGGTGAATGGGCTTAATTAGGCCACATTTCAGTTAACAGGACAAGATCAGGGGGAAATTTCTATGATACTTTGGAAGGGAAAGAAAAATCAAATGTCCTTAATACATAAAGAGTGACAGTATTTTGAAAAGCCATCTTCATTCAAATCATTTCCAGAAGTAATGGCCCCATGATTTGCTTTACTGAACAGAAAAAGTCATTGATAATGACTTTTTATACTTAAAATTATGCTTTCTTTGGTAGTTTTTATACTTCTAAATTCCAACATGAATCTTAATTTATGTTGGCATGAGGAATTTTGTTTAGATAAAATATAAATGTTCTTAAATGTATTTAATATCTGATAAGTCTATATTTCTATGTGTTTATGATATTTGTATATATATATGTGTGTGTGTGTATTAATAATTAATAATTAAACTATCAGAAATCCATTGTGTATTTTGATTCTTGAATCAGAAGACTTAGGATGAAGAAGTAATGAAAGATGAAAAAGTTTTTAAAAACACACAATGCAATATACAGATGATGTATCATAGGTTTTCACATTTGAAACCTATGTATTTTTATTAACCAATATCACCCTGATAAATTTAATACAAAAAATGTGCACTTAAACTTATACCCTACATTTTTCAAAATGATTTTGTGAGAGTGCTGCCAAATGAAGACTTTGTCAGAAAGAGGACAGGCCCCAGAAAATTGAGTCACAGAGTAGAAAAACTGAAGTTGAAATTTCTCTTTTAAAATTTTCCAGCTGCATGATTTTAGAGAATTTGTCTAACCCTCTGAACATCTTCCTAGTTTAAAAATGGGAATATTTTCTATCCATCAAGTCTTTTGAGAATTAAAGGAGACAGTCAATGAAAAGTGTTTACCACAGATGTGAACATACAGGGGTTGCCAAAACTAGGTTTATAGTTGTGAGTATGTAAAACAGAGTTTATTCTTGTATTATTATGTATTGATTATTGTATTATTTATTTGCATTACAACTGTAAACCTGTCTTTGCCCACCACTGTATAATAAGCACACAGTAAATATATTGATCTCCTACAAAAATAAACTCACAACTGGGAGGAGTGAAACAACATTGAGGAGAAGAAATTGGAGCTTAATATAAGTAAAAAGATTAAAAAGAAAATCTAGCGGCTCTATGTAAGTTCAAGTTTGTGCCTTGCACACTTTTTAAGAAACTTAAGAGTTTCAGCCACTCGGATTAATGAGCTCTAGTAGATACTACAGAAGAGTTGTCTATTTGAGGTTGTGTCCAAATCTAGTCCCATGGTTCAAAATAAAAAGTAGACATTATATATTTTAATTAGTAAACAGTCAATTTATAATAACAAAAGATCTCTATGGTGTTTGTTGAAGTCAGATGATCTGAAGTATGGATATTTTGGGATGGTTTGGGAGTGATGAAAGGATCCTTAAGATCCTTAGAGATAATTTGATGTGGGCATTCCCAGCATCAGAATCCCTGGACCCTGGCAGAAGATGAGTTCACTCTCAAGACATTTTAATTTGGGCTTTGAGAGTCAATTTTTTTCCAGCATAGATGAATAGTAGAACATGTTCTTTTATTTTACTTTTAAAATAATGCTTACTTAATTTAGTTTTTACTTGTATGTTTGTTTAAAAGAACAGCAGAAATGTCATGTTTTTTAGTTTGAAGCACTTATAAATGAAAAAAGATAGTTATTTTATCACATTGTCTTGAGACTGTCTACATTGCACTGTCTACATTACACATTATAATTTCAGTCAAGGAAAAATTTTAAAAGCTACCAATATTTTGCCCTCCCATTACATTTCACACATTTATATGCACAAAGGTAGTTTGGTGCTCTGGGCTTCATTAACATTTATTTTTCTTTTGTATGTCAAGTATAATTTGGCATGCTCTTTAACATTTATTATTCTGGTATCATTTGATGTTCTAATTTACTCTGTATGTCATCATCTAATTTATTACTAATCTTTTCAAGAGTTGAGTAAAAATCCTGGAAAATTTGCTTCTTTAAACACCGCTACAGATTTGAGAACTCCTAGAACCAAAGGGGAGTTGGTATGGCAGCTCATTATTGAACTGTGAGCTCTAAATCCATTGAATTACTGCCAGAAAATATTTGCACGCCACAGTCATTGACTTTATATTTTCACCAATGAGATCTAAAGTGAACTATCTGACTGTGGTTAGTGCTTTCTGATCTTCTTCCTTGGGACTGAAAAATCCTTGTCAATCTCACTATAGCTCTGCCCTTTAAAGTAATATGCTGGGGCCAGTAAAGCAGGCAGGTATTGCCACTGAATAAATAGCTCATCAAAAGTTAGAGAACAGAAGGCTGGAATGTATCAAAGCAATCAGCACAGTTGTTCACTAGTTAATTAGGGACACAAAGGCACTTTCCTCAAGCTGCCCAGACCAGGGGGCCATCTGCGTGACAGCATTGCCTCTCTGATAATATGTACAAATAAAACTTGGCTGGAGCTCTTGAGGGAAGGCTCACTGACCTGCTTTAAAATATATATAAAGCATATGAGAGAGATGAAGAAAATTTAACATAATCATAGAATGAGCCCCACTTTTAGTGCTTGGTCTTCTAAAGAATTTCCTAGGGACTGATATATTAGTTTTGATAATTGCTTTATTTTACTGCTATATCCTATATAAAAAAGCCTAATATGATAAATATCTGGTAGTCTGGTTGTTCATTTAATCAATCAAAATGTAATATGCTAATGATATGCTAAGGCCGCTCAACCACTCGCTATCACATGCACTGACCATCAGGGGGCAGACGCTCTGACCTGTAGGTTAGCTTGCTGCTGGGGTCTGGCAGATTGGGACTGAGGGAGAAGGGTTGGACATGCCCTGGAGCCCTCCAGCAATCCCTCCCTGGCTGGTCAACCTCCTGCATTCCTCCCCAGCACCTATCGTACACCATTGGAGTTGCTCAGCCTGGCCTGCACCCTCTCGCTATCTGGAACCCCTCAGGGGATGTCAGAGAGGCGGTTTCAGCCCGATCCTGGAGGTCAGGCTGGGGGACCCCACTGGTGCATGAATTCGTGCACCAGGCCTCTAGTATTTTAATAAAAGTTGTAATTTTTCCCAGTCAATGTAAGTTAGGGCACTTTTAATGCAATAACACATAATGTATTATAGTTATTTTTAAAGTTTCCTTTCTCCACCATTGTGTGTAAGTTTGTGAATGTAGGAACCATATCTATTTGGTTTAATTTTATGTCCCCTATACCTAGTACAATTCTGAAGTGTGATAAATAATGTGTTAATATTGGACAGTTTTTGTTGTGTTTTGTTTTGTTTTTTTGTTTTTAAATAAAATTTTTGTTTACTCTGATTTCCTAGAAACCATGTACGCATATTCATATACCCACATTCAGCTTTGTAAATAAGCACATTGGCGTCTGAAATTGCTTTGTGTAATAATATTTTTGTTTCTTATAACTCTTATGCTTGAATGAGGAAAGGAAACTATTGAAATTTCTTCACTACCATACCGATATGAAAATTTGAATATAAGCTCTTATTTTAGTTCTACTGAAGTCTCAGCTATACTTATTCTATGACTGGACTAAAGGAAATAGGACTGTGGAAACCCAGAGATATAACTCCTTGGAAATAAAACTTGCTAGCATACCGCATCTGCACATGCAAGTCTCACAAAATTCTCAGGATATTGCAATAACTCCACCCCTAGGAGAAAACAGGAGAGAGAAGGCATGCTCTCCTCTGATAACACAGATATGTTACAACTTGAATGAATGAACCTTAAAATCGAGATTAAGTGAAAGCAACCAAAAACAGGTTTCATATTGTATGGTTTCAATAAATATAAATATAATGTATTTAAAACAGGCAAATCCATAGAGATGGAACCTAAATTAGGAGTTCCTACAACCAGGGGATTGAGAAATGATTGCTTAATGGATACTGAGTATTTTTAGGGAAAAATTTAATAGTTTTAAAACTGGAGAGAGCTGGTTGTTACACAACATTGTGAATACACTAAATATCACACAAAAGTATTACTTTAAAATGATTACTTGTATTTTATGTGAATTTTATCTCAATAAAAATAAACATTTAAAAGGTGATTAAGAAACAATGACTTGATGACAAATATCTTGATAAAAAATCCTTTCATATCTCAGCCAAGTGCTAGAAATTGAGGAACTAAACATAAATGCTTATTGTTTGTAAAAAGCCTTCGTAAGCAATGTCATTGGGACAAGGGCGACCTAAAATTACAACTTACTAAAGCAACAACAAAAACATATCATGGCCATTCTTTCAAGTTGTCTATGTCTGTGAACTACAATTGAATATTCAAAAGTTAGGAGGAATTCTCAAAGAATGCTGGCAACTTCAACTGTCTGCACGGGAGCTGCCCTCCTGATCGATCCCTGTCAGTGGCTGTGGCTGCTCACCTGCAGTGATAGGCATTTGAGAGGAGCGCTAACTAGAAATACTTGCTGCCATCTGGAAGTGAACTCCCCCCAGGCTTTGCATGTTTGGGAAATTTTCCATAGGTCAGCAGATGTAGCAGGGCTCTTACTCCCAAGAAAGCAGTACCCCATTTTCAGAATGTCATTACCATGACAGAAAAATCATAAATTTAGGATACACAAGTATCTATCCTGCTACCTAATGCAAAGCAAAATTGTTCCCTACAGCATATTCTCAAGTGCTTTGGTGCTGTCTAATTTTAAATGATTCAGCTTCTATATTTCCCCCCTCTTTTTCAGGGCCTGGTGTGCTACCCAGTGATTTAGAGTCTTCAGCTTTGCTGTTTCTGATGTTTACTGAAGGACATGGTTTGTCCCTGTCTGAATAAAACAAATGCTCTCATTTACGTAGGAGTAAGCTCCCAAAAAGGTATGGGCACTCTGCCTTTGCCAGCTCTCTTTAAAAAGAGGAACTATGTGTTGTAGTAGGGAAAAAAAGAGGGAGGATAAATAAGAGTAAAGTGACTCTAATTGGGACTAGGTTTCTGTCCCCGTGACAGTACAATGTTTCAACCTGTCTGGGAACTGTGTGCATACATGAGGCATTGCCTATTCCTCCCCGCTGCTATTTCAGTTAGCAGGCTATCGTAGGACTCCACAGTGTCATCTCCTAGGATGATACTGTGTCCTTGGGCACAGCTTAATTTTCCAAATCCATTTTAGTTATTAACATATTTCTCACTTGCTTAGGGAAGTATTGGGAAAATAACAATCAATGCTGACTTACGTCTATATGATAAAAATAATATAAGAACTAGGAAATTACATAAATGACTATGTTCAAAATTATTCCAGTGTGAAAGTGCAACTGCCTTCTATTTATAGCACAAGGTTCTACGGGTACAAACTGTATATAATGTGCAGCCTTTATCCTTATAACTGCTCCAGGAGCTCCTAGCCTAGGAAATGAAAAAATACCCCCTTTAAGACAGGGGGATTATCAGCAATTGAATGAAAGGTACTTGTGATAAGAAATCTGACTATTTAGCCTGGCCAGCGTGGCTTAGTGGTTGAGCTTCAACCTACGAACCAGGAGGTCATGGTTTGATTCCCAGTCAGGGCACATGCCCGGGGTTGCAGGTTCATTCCCCAGTAGGAGGCATTCAGGAGGCAGCTGATCAATGATTCTCTCTCATCATTGATGTTTCTATCTCTCTCTCCCTTTTCCTTCCTCTCTGAAATCAATATAAATGTATTTAAAAAATAAATCTGACTATAACCCAATGAATAACTAAGATCAGGGGGTTCCAAACCAAAGGAGAACTGCAGGAATAAGTAACTGTGCTAATGCCAGTGGAAGGGTTGGGTTTTGCTTCTGTGACTCTTTCTCAAAAGGGGTGACACCTGGTAGATATGCAAATTAGCATTACAGCAATGTACTTCACTGAGCCATATTTTTTTAAGAGATGCTAATATTTTTTGTTGGTGTTCTATATGTTTTTACTATGTATAGTAATACACTTTTATCCAAGGTACACATCAAGATCGTGGATGATTTTGTTGTATTGTTAATTAGGAATCTCTTTTGGAGAGAAGAATCGCAGGTGTTTAGAAAGAACTCACCACAAAGTTACAGACGTTGTTTATTTAATTTTTTAAAAAAGCTTGAGAAAGTTTAGCTAAGCAGGTTATGTGTGGATGATGCCAATCCAGCAAAGCTGTAGGATTTTGAAGGACCTCTCCCGTCAAACTCTCAGAGTCAGGTGGGCTGCCTTCCCCATGGTCCTTGACCAGATGCTTGACTTTGACCTCAGGGCATAGTTCATCACTATCTGCTCAGCAACCTTCTTCATTGTTTTTTCTCTAACCCCTTCTCTTTAGTATTACCACACTACATGATCTGTGTGTGGCTCATCTTTGGCCATAAACTATGTGAATTTCTCTTGAAGCATTTAGAACAATCCAAGTTGATGATTCCCAAACTGGGTTGCTATAGAATTTTAAGAATTTAAAAAGTCATCATTGATTTAAAAACAATGTATAGAGTATTTATCTTATTTTGTCCAGTATTACCATTTTATATTACCTGCAATGTCGAACAATGGAAATTGCAGAACAAGTATGATGTCTTATCTGTTTTATACACATTAAGGTCATAGAAATGCACCATGTTTTGTTTAGTTAAAATACAATTCTTGAACTTGAATACCAAGAGTCAAAATATAACACCTAACAAAAATTAAGTTGACTAGATACATGGCTAAGTGAGGATATTTAGGAATGTACATCAAACTACATTGATGAAAGTGGTGGAAGATCAAGAAGACAAAAGTACAGCAGAATCGTGGAGTTCAGCATGCTGACTATGACTTGCACTTTACTAAAAATGTCCATGGAACTTAGGAACTTGAAATGCAGAGGTCAGAGTTAATTAAATTGTACTTTTGCAATGGTCATAAAATGTGCTCAATTTTGACTTTTGCATTGTGAAAGACTTGAAAGCAGGGCAGAGGTCAGATAGAAGATGCAAATAAGATAGTGAAGATGCGTGTGTCAAAGACTCTTAGAAAATGGGTAGGAGCAACTCGGTCTGTCAACCAACCAATCATATAATTCAATAAAAATGATTGTTTTTCTAAAGCAGGGGTGGGGAATGTCTGGACCTCGGGCCATATAAAGCCTGCAAAAATCATTTTCTCTGACCCTATCAAGGAAACTACACGCAGGTGGGACTCAAAATTCAATAAATCTAGGAACTTTCTTCATAGCGACATACATTTATATTAAGTTAATGATGTTATAAATATCCAAATGGCCCTTGGCAAAAAAAGTTTCCCCACCCCTGCTCTAAACACAATTTAGCCTGTGTAAGAGGAGGCTGAATGATTTTTTACTAGATATTTGCAAGTGTATAATTATGGATGTGAGGACACTGCAGAAGAAAAGCAACTGAGAAAGAACAGAAAAAATGCTTGTTGCTAACATCTTCCAGGGAAAATAAGAAAAGTTAAATTATGGAGTAAGGGATTGTAGAGAAATAAGATCATTATAGCTTAAATTCAAGGAGCAATTTCAATTTTCAGCTCTTAAGATGTTATTTCTGTCCTTTTGATGGCTACATTATGGATCTGTATGAGATGGGACTTGAGTAGATGATTGCTTAAAGTGGATTCCTTTTGTAGCCTTTCAGTGAATTTATAGGTATTTAAATTTTAGAGTTGCTAGGTCATTAGAAAACCAGGTCTTGTGAGTGAAGTAAAACAGATGTAGACCCAGATGCAATCATACAAATGGTTCACAGATGTGTGACTTCTCACAAAACAATTTTATTCTGGATGTAAGATTCGTAATATAATTAGCTTCTATTTCAACTGCACACTTCTATTGATATTTTGCATTTACCGATTCTATAGGTACCCAAAGGCAGTAGCTTTTCTCCAGCTACTTTAATAAGTGCTGAAAATATAGCAAATAGGATCATTAGTAGTTTTGCCTTTAGCTCTGAGCCTCATTTATTTGTGTTCTTGACCTAGTCAATATTTTGAATCTGCACAAACCAAATGAACTAAAGTGCAAAAATCCCAAAGAGCTAGATTGAAGGAAAAGGATAATTATTCAAATTTGCCTCACATAGTGAGTATGGAAAATGGAAGAGTGTCTAGAGGGTCAGAGTCTTGGCAGTGGAGTTAACACCATATTTCCTGGCAACTGTCAAGGAAGAAAGAAGAAAGGAGGACTGTATAGTGGAGTGTAAATGGAGAGTCCAGAAAAGGGCTGAAGGCTATGCTAGGCAAGGTTGGTGAGGTGTCTACAATAGCAGTGTGCTTGTTGGTGGTAGGTGAGGCTAACTTCTCTTTATGTGGTGTCAGTAGATATTTAAGGGTTAGATTTTGGCAACTCTAATTGGATCCTTTCCCATAGTGCGTTTCATAATTTTTATTATTATTTTTATTGTTTTGCTTATTTTAATAGCAAATATTTCTGTCAAATCAAAGACTACATAGAATAGCAATAGGAAAGTAAATAAAAATTGGACAGTTTAGGTTGAAGCATGGTGGTTTACTTACTTTCTTACCCAATTTATCCTTTTTTACTTTGGAGAGACCTTTATTTTGTGGGATTGCTGTTTTGCATTTTCAAAGGTGAATACATTGACCATTCAAGGAAAGAACTAGTCACATCTTTCACAAACACTTTATTTTTGGCAAATCTCTCCTATTGGAAATAGCATTAATTATTTATATTAACTTTTTCCAAGATTGTGTTATTTTATTCTTTTCCCCCTCATAGTCATTCTTCCATAATATCCCCCAAATTTCTGTGGTCATAATCAACACCCTTTGGTATATTTGAATAAGAAACATCTCCCCAAGACTATTAGTTCTGGCTGAAGAAGCTGCTTCCCTTGAAGTTGCCTGCTTCCTGCTACTTCAAATAATAACTATCAAAAAGATGCCCTCCAGGAATGTCACAGAGATGAACAGCTAGATGTAAAGAAAGCTTTCAGTACCCTTGAAATAACTGATAGACTCATTTCCTCATAGACTGGCAACTTATTACTATTACAGATGTGAATAAATCAAGAATTCTTCTCTAGATGAAGGTTGTTAGTATACCTGAAGAGTCCATATTCAAAGTAGTTTTCCAGATAATGTAAGAAAAAGAAAGGATACACTGCATGGTTGGAAGAATTCTTTGCTTAAAATGTCAACATAATAGCTTCCATACTCCTTTTTGCTTAGTGTAGAAACAGAAACAATTTTCAAAAGAAGGTATTGTTGTTCCTCAGTGGACTTGCAAAAGAGACATCAGAGTAGCTTCTGGGTATTTTATAGAGATGCAGAGGAACTATAAAAAATAATTGAAACTTGCAGAGTGATTTTCAGTTTATTCACTGCTGAAATGCAAACTTGGTCTTTGCTTTACTTGAATTTATAGAACTAAACAATTTCCCCAGAATTTCCCAAGGTCACCTTTGTTTCCAAGGAGCATTTGAGTCACAATCTAGGGAAAATAATGACATTGTAATGGTGAAACCGAAATGTGGGGTGTTGGAGTCCTAGTTCCTGGTCTTGTGAAATTGAAGAATGAAGTCATACAAAAACAATTAATGGAACCAAAGTTTATTGAGAGAAGCCAGTCCTGGAAAAGGTGCAGCTGGGGTTCCAGGAACAGAGCTTCCTTTCCATGTTACAGTTGGGTGTTAACGTCTATTAGTCCATGTGTAAAGCGCACGGGAATGTGCTTCCCCACAAGAATTCATTGCATGCAGGAGAGAGAGAGAGAGAGAGAGAGAGAGAGAGAGTGAGAGAGAGAGAGAGGAAGCGCACACATTTTGTATATATGCTTGCTAGCTTCTGATTGGTTCTTTCAAAGAATT